>NC_140999.1:96652597-96881817 GCF_052327205.1 Somniosus microcephalus | reverse complement strand
GGGAAGAGAGAGAGAGACAGACTTCGGGGGGAGTGTTAGACGCCGCCGCGCACCTGCTCCGCGGAGCTCCGTGACGCCACCACCGCATCAGCCTTTACTAAGAGGGCGGCAGTAGCGGCGCTCAACTGAGGCCCGCCCCTCCAGCCTTCACAAAGATGGCGGCGATCGGGGGCCGCTTGTTGACAGGGGCCGGGAGGTGCCTAGCTGGGGCATGGGTGCGGAGGAGAGGCCGAGGCTTCGAGGCCTACCTGGAAAAACGGGGAAAGGTAGGAAAATATATGAGATTTGATAAAAGATTTAGAAAGTAATTAACTTTAAAAAAAAAGAATATGGCCTAGAAATTCAGTATAGCCACTTTTGGGGCGCTAAAGTCGGGCGGCCGCTAAAGTTTGCGCCCGGCGCAAAGTCGCGCCCCCTTCGCCGATATTCAGTCGCATCGCCCCAAGAGGTTGCTGCTGCGCTAAAACAGGCGATGCACGACTATCTTTAGGCGCTAAGCCGGCGGTGCTGAGCGATACCCTCGAGGCCGGGCGCAGCACCGGTGCGGCGAGCTCCTGATTGACGGCAGACACTCTGGCGCCGGTCAGCTCTTAAAGGGGGAGGGTGGATTTGTTTGCCTGCCACGCCCTGCACACTGCAGCCCTCAACCTAGGCCTGACCACTTCAGCTTCACCTGCACAACGCCCAGGGCTATGGAGAAGGCCAGGGAGAGAGCGCAACGCTTCAGCGATGGTGACCTGAGGCTGCTGGTTGGCGGAGTGGAGCGCAGGCGCCATGTTCTGTTCCCAGAAGGTGGCAAGAGGCCGCTGCCCAGCGCCTACCGGAAAGCCTGGAGGGAGGTCTCCAACAGGGTGTCTTCCAACAGCGTGGTTGCCAGGACTCCTGTGCAATGCCGGAAGAAGTTCAACGACCTCACTCGGGTTGTCAGGGTGAGTACCCTTTCCAGTGCCCTCCTCATCCTTGCATGTGCACCTCACTTTATGGGCAAAGGGACCTGAAAGCCCTAATGGCCAGCCCTCATCGAGCAGCTATGGGACTGGCATGAAAATCACTTGCACATTCAGCACTTTACACACTGTACAAGCTCTTCGACCATGGGAGGCATTGCAGACAAAATCAGGGCTACATACTGTACAAGCTATTCGACCATGGGAGGCAGTGCAGACAAGATCAGGGCTACACACTGTACAAGCTATTCGACCATGGGAGGCAGTGCAGACAAGATCAGGGCTTCACACTGTACTTAGAGGCCGTCCTTTCTCTTGCAGGCCAAGGTGGCGCACAACCGGTGCAACCGAACTGAGACCGGGGGAGGCCGACCTGACCTCAAAGAGCTCTCCGACCTCGACCAGCGTGTGGAGCGCATTATGGCAGGCCGGCTGATTGGCCCCGTCACCAGTGGAGATGCCGACCCTGTTCTGGGCACCAATGGTAAGGGCATCACCTTTTGGACCTCTCTCGTTCCACTTGCGCATGAGATCAGCATCCTTTGCCACTGTCCGACCAATGCGGTGAATGGCAGCACTCATGCCTCCCTCGCTGCCGCCCTGTCCTCTCTCTGAAGCTACTCTTGTGCCTTCCTGCTTTCAGATGGTGAATCGCCAGGTGAGGAGGTGGGCCCTCAAGCTGCCACTGTCAGCGCTTCAGAATACGAGGAGGAGGAAGAGGAAGCTGGCCCATCAGTGCCACCCTCAGCCGCGCCAGCCCATATCGATGTAGGGGACACGTCTTCCCTGGAGGGGAGCCAGGGGGAAGGGTCGGAGGAGAGTGAAGCTCCGGGGCCCAGCGGCCTGCAGCAACACGGGAGGGGTGGGGAAGCTCGGCGGACTTCTCCCCAGAGGGTGAGTGTGGCCTCCAGTCCTGCGACAGTGAGCGCATAGGAGGTGCGCCTCCTAGAGGAAATGGCCATCCAGGCTGAGCGCAGGCACACTGAGCTCATGGCTGCAGTGGCAAGGATGCCTGACTCCATAGAGTCTCTGTCAAGGAGTGTGCAGCAATTCGGAGCAGCACAGGCCAGGAGTCTGCAACAATTCAGTGCAGCACAGGCCAGGAGTCTGGAACAATTCAGTGCAGCGCAGGCCAGGAGTCTGCAGGACTTCGCGGCAGCACAGTCGGCTTCTAGCCAAGTGCTCAGTCGTGCCGTCCATTCACTGGCTGGTGTCATGCGGACACAGACCAGGGCCACACGGGCACTAACTGCTGCCACCCTTGCTGGATCAGCCAGGCATCGCCAGGGCACTCGCCGCGCAGCAGCAGCCCAGCAGTCTGTTCTTCAGTTGTTTGCTGCGCATGCTGCAGTGCTGGCCCGTGCGAGTGCCAATGTCTCAGGCGACCAGTGAGCACCTGCGATCTGCCAGGTTGCCACCATTCCTGCAGCCGACACTGCCACTCCGCCATTGCAGCTGCCATGAGCCGCTGGACAGACTGCTACCGCCCAGCCAGAGTTGGAGCAGTCAGCAGCCGGCCACTCCAAGGCCAGAGCTGGTGCAGGCCGACCCCCAAGGGCATCTGCCGTCTCGCCATCTGCCCCTCAGCAGCCTTCCCCCAGCCTTGCTGCAGCCACTGGGCTCCCATTGAGGAGGAGCTGCAGGGCGGGCAGGGGCCAGGCAAGGATGCGCAAGGCATCGCCCTCACAGGGCAAAAAGTAGAGGTATGCACAAATGCCTGATGCTTGTTGTAAGGCCGAGACTGGTGCAGTTGTGTTTGTGAAAGGCCGAGACTGGTGTCTTTCTTTCTTTTTGTAAGGCCGAGACTGGTAGTTTTGTGTTTTTGGAGGGGGCTTATCCACATGAGGATGTAATGTTGGAAGGGCAGAGGATTGCAATAAATTATTGTTGTTAAATTGCAGTGTGCATGGTTTTTTTGTTAAGTCCTGGTTGCCCTGCTCGGCTGAGGGCTTGTGGAGCGGCTACATTCATCTGCTGACATTGGCACAAGCCATTCCCTGAGAGGGGGCCTAGAACCGACGTTCAATAAGCCGGCGACGGGTGGCCCTTGGACTTTGTGCCTCCCTCCTGTGCTGGTCCTCCTCCTCCTCCTCCTCCTCCTCCTCCTGAGGTGGTCCTCCAATCTCTGGTGGCAGTGCCTGAGTCCCGCGGATAGCCAGGTTGTGCAGCATGCAGCAGACGACCACGAAATGGGAGACTCGCTCCGTCGAATACTGTAGGGATCCACCGGAACGATCCAGACAGCGGAACCGTTGCTTCAGGACGCCGATTGTTTGTTCGATGATGTTCCTGGTCGCTTGATGGCTCTCGTTGTATCCCTCTTCAGCAGGGGTGCTGGGCGCACGGAGCGGGGTCATCAGCCAGGTACACAAAGGATAGCCTTTGTCCCCGATAAGCCATCCTCGTGGGTGAGGCTGTGCCTGGAACATGTCTGCCACAGAAGTCTGTTGCAGGATGAAGGCATCGTGGCTGCTGCCTGGAAAGCGGGCATTGACAGTTAGGATGAGCTGCCTGTGGTCACACACCAGCTGGACGTTCAGCGAATGGTAGCCCTTCCGGTTGCGGTAATCCTCGGCATTCTCCAGAGGTGCCCGCAAAGTCACATGCGTGCAGTCAATGGCGCCCTGCACCATGGGGAAGCCCGCGAATGCTGCAAAGCCCATTGCATGCTGTTGCTGCTTGGCAAGGGCCATGGAGAAGGAGATGAACTGACATCTCCTTTTGAAAAGGGCATTGGTCACCTGGCGGATGCAGCAATGCACGGCGAACTGGGAGATGTTGGCAATGTCCCCAGTAGCGGATTGGAAGGAGCCGGTGGCATAGAAGTTGAGAGCCACCGTCACCTTCACTTCCACCGACAGAGACGTCCTGCTCCTCAGCTATGGCTGCAGATCACCGCCAAGCAGCTGGCAGATCTCTGTGACCATGTCCCTTCTGAATCGCAGCCTCCGAACACACTGCTCCTCAGACATGTTGAGATAGGAGAACTGCTGGCGGCATACCCTGGGTGGGTAAGGCCTCCTTTCCCGATGCCTGTTGCCCCCTCTCCGTCTAGCCAGGGCTGCCACTCTCTCACGGCGCCTGTGAGCCCTTTGGATGTAATTGAGAAAGCCAGCGTTGACACCCATTGCAGCCCCCATAATATGCTGGCAAACAATGAGATGTTAATGAAGGCAAAGACTAGTGGAAAGCTGTGGCCTGACGCCAGAAGTACCTGTCCGAGTGTTGGGCCAAAGCAGAAAACTATCTACCTTGGTCTCTCTCCAAAGATCCGTTTCTCAAGAAGGAGTTCTGCGAAATGGCAGCCTTTTATAGTGCAGGAGGAGTGCCCTTTAATTTGCGCCCCCCGCGCCCCGCATCAGCTGAGCATCGTTCCACTCTAACAGTCGCTAGGGGCGCCAGGTGCACAATGGGGCATCGCCACTGAAGTTCCGGTTGGGGGCGCACAAAGGGCGTTGCACGAGGAAATGACGTCATGATCTGCGCGCGCAGCTGAGCGCATGCAAAGACTTTGCACCGCCGCTAAATCTCTTGTGAAGTTGGGGCGAGGCGCAGATCGCGCTGCGCCTGGGCGCTAGCCACCTAGTGCCCAACATCTACTCCTCCTAAGGTGCTAACGGCTGGCGCAACCAACTGAATTTCTAGGCCTATGTGTTTTAAAAGCAACTTTTTTCTTAAAGACGCAGAAAGCGGGAAAAAGAAAGGAAAAGTTTGGAATCAAGATGGCGGCGACTCACCTCAGTTCAGAACGATAAGGCCCGCCCACACAGGTCACTGAAGCGTAGGATTGGTCAATCGTCCCGTCACTCGACTGTAGGAGGGCCCAGCCGCACACGCCACGAACCCGGCGTACGATTGGTCGACCTCGAGGTCACTCTATCGCTAATGAGCGGAAAATGAGATGCTAATGAACGGAATTTTGAACGTTTTTCGGATACCGCGGGCGCGATTTTCGTCCGGCTGAAACGTAAATACGCTTACAACCGTTTTGGAACGGTAAGCTTTCTTTCGACGTAACGCACGCGTAGGTACGCCCTATAACTTTCGAGCGCATAGCCGGACAGACGCACACGTGAGGACAGACAGACAGACAGATAGACAGACAGACAGACAGACAGAATGATCCGTTTATATATATAGATAGATAGACTAGCTGGGGAAGCCCGGCTTTGCCAGGGCTGTTTTGGGCCGGGCGGTTTAAATCGAGTGCCAGGCTTTGGGGCCTCTCTGTGTCCCTCTGTGAATCTGCTGCCAGGCAACATTTTAAATCGAGTCCCAGGCTTTCAGGCCCTGTCTGTCTGTCCCTCTGTGAATCTGCTGCCGGGCAACATTTAAATCGAGTCCCAGGCTTTCAGGCCCTGTCTGTCTGTCCCTCTGTGAATCTGCTGCCGGGCAACATTTCTACCTTTTAATACCTTGAGAGATGAAAGTGAAAGTACTTATAAAACGTTTTTGGTAAATCTTTTAAAAATAACATAAGAGATACTAACGTTTTCGAAGCTGCATCAGCAGATTTTGAGCTGGAAGTAAATGGTGTTTTTAGCTTGAGGCAATGGCTGCCACATCCCTGAGATGAAAACGATTAGTCCCGCCCACACACACACACCGATTGGTCAACCATCAGGGGACTGTACTGTAGGATTGGTCAATCGTGATGGCACATGATTGGTCGAACCTTGACGTCAGTCAATCAATGCTAAGTAGCAGATAATGAGTTTAATTTTGAAGGTTTTTTGCATAAGACGCGAACAATTTTCGTCCGACCGAAAAGTAAATATGCTTAGGACCGTCCCGGAACCGTAAGCTTTCTTCGGAGGTAACGCACGCGTAGGTAGGCTCTATAACTTTCGAGCGCATAGCCGGACAGACGCACACCCGAGGGCAGACAGACAGATAGACAGACAGACAGAACGATGTGTTTATATATATAGATAGACTAGCTGGGGGAGCCCGGCTTTGCCAGGGCTGTTTTGGGTCGTGCGGTTTAAATTGAGTCCCAGGCTTTGGGGCCTCTCTGTGTCCCTCTGTGAATCTGCTGCCGGGCAACATTTTAAATCGAGTCCCAGGCTTTTGGGCCCTGTCTCTGTGTCCCTCTCTCAATCTGCTGCCGGGCAACATTTCTACCTTTTAATACCTTGAAAGTGAAAGTACTTATAAAACGTTTTTGGTAAATCTTATGTTATTTTTAAAAGAGATACTAACTTTTTCGAAGCTGGATGAGCAGATTTTGAGCTGGAAGTAAATGGTGTTTTTAGCTTGAGGCAATGGCTGCCAGATCCCTGAGATGAAAACGATTAGTCCCGCACACAGATGCAGCGATTGGCCAACCATCAGGCGACTGAACTGTAGGATTGGTCAATCGTGACGGCACAGGATTGGTCGAACCTCGACGTCAGTCAATCAATGCTAATTAGCAGATAATGAGTTTAATTTTGAAGGTTTTTTGCATAAGGCGCGAACAATTTTCGTCTGACCGAAAAGTAAATACGCTTACGGCCCTGTCTGTCTGTCCCTCTGTGAATCTGCTGCCGGGCAACATTTAAATCGAGTCCCAGGCTTTCAGGCCCTGTCTGTCTGTCCCTCTGTGAATCTGCTGCCGGGCAACATTTCTACCTTTTAATACCTTGAGAGATGAAAGTGAAAGTACTTATAAAACGTTTTTGGTAAATCTTTTAAAAATAACATAAGAGATACTAACGTTTTCGAAGCTGCATCAGCAGATTTTGAGCTGGAAGTAAATGGTGTTTTTAGCTTGAGGCAATGGCTGCCACATCCCTGAGATGAAAACGATTAGTCCCGCCCACACACACACACCGATTGGTCAACCATCAGGGGACTGTACTGTAGGATTGGTCAATCGTGATGGCACATGATTGGTCGAACCTTGACGTCAGTCAATCAATGCTAAGTAGCAGATAATGAGTTTAATTTTGAAGGTTTTTTGCATAAGACGCGAACAATTTTCGTCCGACCGAAAAGTAAATATGCTTAGGACCGTCCCGGAACCGTAAGCTTTCTTCGGAGGTAACGCACGCGTAGGTAGGCTCTATAACTTTCGAGCGCATAGCCGGACAGACGCACACCCGAGGGCAGACAGACAGATAGACAGACAGACAGAACGATGTGTTTATATATATAGATAGACTAGCTGGGGGAGCCCGGCTTTGCCAGGGCTGTTTTGGGTCGTGCGGTTTAAATTGAGTCCCAGGCTTTGGGGCCTCTCTGTGTCCCTCTGTGAATCTGCTGCCGGGCAACATTTTAAATCGAGTCCCAGGCTTTTGGGCCCTGTCTCTGTGTCCCTCTCTCAATCTGCTGCCGGGCAACATTTCTACCTTTTAATACCTTGAAAGTGAAAGTACTTATAAAACGTTTTTGGTAAATCTTATGTTATTTTTAAAAGAGATACTAACTTTTTCGAAGCTGGATGAGCAGATTTTGAGCTGGAAGTAAATGGTGTTTTTAGCTTGAGGCAATGGCTGCCAGATCCCTGAGATGAAAACGATTAGTCCCGCACACAGATGCAGCGATTGGCCAACCATCAGGCGACTGAACTGTAGGATTGGTCAATCGTGACGGCACAGGATTGGTCGAACCTCGACGTCAGTCAATCAATGCTAATTAGCAGATAATGAGTTTAATTTTGAAGGTTTTTTGCTTAGCGCGCACAATTTTCATCTGACCGAAAAGTAAATACGCTTACGGCCATCCCGGAACCGTAAGCTTTCTTTGGAGGTAACGCACGCGTAGGTACGCTCTATAACTTTCGAGTGCATAGCCGGAAAGACGCACAACGGAGGACAGACAGACAGATCGATCCTTCTATATATATAGACTAGAGACCATAAATACAAGATTGTTACTAATAAATCCAGAAGGGAAATAAGGAGAAATGTCTTTACTCAGAGAGTGGTTAGAATGTGGAACTCGCTACCACAGGAAGTGGTTGAGGCAAATAGCTTAGATGTTTTCAAAAGGAAACTAGACAAGTACATGAGAGAAAAAGGGAATAGAAAGATATGCTGAAAGGCCGAGATGGAATGTGAGGAGACTTGTTTGGAGTAAAAATAGCAGCACAGCCTATTTGGGTTGAATGGTCTGTTTCAGTGCTGTATATTCTCTGTAATTCTATGTAACTACTAGCTGGAGTGCCCGGCGGTGCCGAGGCTTTTTCAAGGAAATGTTGTTGGAAGAGAGAGAGAGAGCGACTGGGGGGGGGGGGAAAGAGAGCGAGCGACTGTGGGGGGGGGAAAGAGAGCGAGCGACTGTGGGGGGGGAAGACAGCGAGCGACTGTGGGGGGGGAAGAGAGCGAGCGACTGTGGGGGGTAAGAGAGCGAGCGACTGTGGGGGGGAAGAGAGCGAGGGAGAGAGGGGGGAAGAGAGCGAGGGAGAGAGGGGAGAAGAGAGCGAGGGAGAGAGGGGGAGCGAGGGAGAGAGGGGGGCGAGGGAGAGAGGGGGCGAGGGAGAGAGGGGGCCGAGGGAGAGAGGGGGGGCGAGGGAGAGGGGGGCGTGGGGGGGGCGAGGGAGAGGGGGGCGAGGGAGAGGGGGGCAAGGGGGGCGATGGAGGGGGGCGAGGGAGAGGGGGGCGAGGGAGGGGGGTGAGGAAGAGGGGGGCGAGGGAGGGGGGGCGAGGGAGAGGGGGGCAAGGGAGAAGGGGGGCAAGGGAGAGGGGGGGCGTGAGTGAGGGGGGCGAGGGAGAGGGGGCGATGGAGAGGGGGGTGAGGGAGAGTGGGGGGGCGAGGGAGGGGGGGGCGAGGGAGAGGGGGGAGCGAGGGGGGGTGAGGGAGAGGGGGGGAGAGGGGGGGCGAGGGAGAGGGCGAGGGAGAGGGTGAGGGAGGGGGGGGTCGAGGGAGAGGGTGGGGCGAGGGAGGGGGCGAGGGAGGGGCGGGCGAGGGAGGGGGGGCGAGGGGGGGCGTGAGGGAGGGGGGTGCGAGGGAGAGGGGGCGAGGGAGAGGGCGAGGGAGAGGGGGAGCGAGGGAGAGGGGGGGCGAGGGGGGGCGAGGGAGGGGGGGCGAGGGAGGGAGGGGGGCGAGGGAGGGAGGGGGGCGCTGGGGGGGAGACAGAGAGAGAGAGAGAGAGAGAGAAGGGGGGGAGAGAGTGAGAAGGGGGGGGAGAGAGTGAGAAGGGGGGAGGAGGAGGAGGGAGATTGGGAGGAGGGGAGGAGTGTTTTGAGGGGGTCAGCGAAAGAGGAAAAAAACATTTTTTTCAAAAACGGGTGTTAAGAAGATGGGAGGCCATGTTGAAAGTGTTTTAATGTTTTTAAAAAGCTGCCACGGAGAAGGAACGCGCAGTCTGTGAAACCAACATAATTTTTTTTTTTTTTTTAATGCTGCCACGGAGAAGGAACGCGCAGTCTGAAACGAACAGAAATTTTTTAATTGCTTTTTAAAAAGCTGGCACAGAGAAGGAACGCACAGTCTGTCAAACCAACTGAAATTTTTTTTTATTATAAAAGCTGCCACAGAGAAGGAACCCTCAGTCTGTGAAACCAACAGAATTTTTTTTTTAATTTTTTTTTTTTAAACGGGTGTTAAGAAGATGGGAGGCCATCTTGAAAGTTTTTTAATGTTTTTAAAAAGCTGCCATGGAGAAGGAACGCGCATTCTTGCTGAAAACACCAAAAGTTATTTTTTTTAAACGGCTGTTAAGAAGATGGGATCACATCTTCATTGTGTTTTAACGTTTTAGACATTGGCCTAGAAATTCACTAGCCTTAGCGCCGCTTTTGAGGCGCTAGAGGGACTAGCGCCAGAGTTATGGCCAGTTGAAAAATTCCCTGGGGCCCTAAAGCGGCGTTGCACCGGTGGCGCTGCGCCGGCACCGATGACGTCATCGGTGTGTGCGCAGCGTCCCGGTTGCCATGCCGACGGGCCCCAGCACCGAAATTCAGTTGCGGCCGCCTCGCCCGTGGCAGCCGCAACTAAGACTCTGGCAACAGAGTCCAACATGTGTTTGCGCCGGCGCATTAAAGGCCCCGCGGCGGCCGGCCGCTTTCCCGCCGGCCACCTGCCCGCAGCTCCCTCCCCGGACTTCTCCCCCCCCCCCCCCGGAACAGATGCAAACCCGGCACTTGTCCGAGGTGCCGGGCTCATTTTTAAACAGATTTGCGCGGGCCGCGGCCGGGTGCAGGCAGCTCCTCCTTAACGGAAGGAGGAGGCCTGCACTTCCCCAGCCTGCCGCACCGCATCGGGTGCCGCAGCGCCGGAATTGCGGCGCTAAACGGCAGTTAGCGCCCTTTTCCAGGCGCTAACTCCCTTCAGTAGCGCCGGCAGCCGTTTGGGCGCGGCGCTACTGAATTTTTGCCGCGCGCAGGGGGACTTAGCGCCGGCACTAACTTCCGGCGCTAAAGCCCTGGCTAAGCCAAAACCCAATTTCTAGGCCATTGTGTTTTTACGTTTTACACGTTAAAAAAAAAATCGCTCCTAACAAAAAAACACACAGAAGGTGAGAAAAAAAATGGCAGCCACTCACCTCAGTTCAGAACGATAAGGCCCGCCCACACACACACTGATTGGTCGATCGTCATGTCACTGAAGCATAGGATTGGTCAATCATCCTGTCACTCGACTGCAGGAGGGCCCTGCCGCACATGCGACGAACCCGCCCCCGCCACGCATTGATTGGTCGACCATCGGGTTGGTCGACCGTACGATTGGTCGACCTCAATGTCACTCTATGGTAATGAGTGGATAATGAGCGGAATGTTGAAGGTTTTTCGGATACCGCGAGCGCGATTTTAGCCTGGCCGAAACGTAAATACGCTTAAGACCGTTTTGGAAAGGTAAGCTTTGTTTCGACGTAACGCACGCGTAGGTACGCTTTGTAACTTTCGAGCGCATAGCCGGACAGACGCACACCCGAGGACAGACAGAAGGACATACAGAAGGACAGACAGACAGATAGACAGAAGTATCCGTTTATATATATAAGATATATAGATAGATAAAAAGAAAAAGGGTGGCTAAAGTAAATGTTGGTCCCTTAGAGGATGAGACCAGGAAATTAATGGTGGGAAATATGGAGATGGCAAAAACACTGAATGAATATTTTATATCAGTCTTTACAGTAGAAGGCACTAAGAATATCCCAACACTGGACAAACAGGGGGCTAAAGGGGGGGAGGAGCTAAACACGATCAATATCATTAAGGAAGTGGTACTCGGTAAAATAATGGGACTCAAGGCGGATAAATCATCTGGACCTGATGGCTTACATCCTAGGTTCTTGAGGGAAGTGGCGGTAGGGATTGTGGATGCATTGGTAATAATTTTCCAAAACTCCCTGGACTCGGCAAAGGTCCCGGCAGACTGGAAAACTGCTAATGTAACACCCTTATTTAAAAAGGGCAGTAGACAGAAGGCTGGAAACTATAGGCCGGTTAGCCTAACATCTGTGGTAGGTAAAATTTTGGAGTCCATTATTAAGGAGACAGTAACAGGACATTTGGATAATCATCATTTAATAGGACAATGTCAGCATGGTTTTATGAAGGGGAAGTCATGTTTGACAAATTTGCTGGAGTTCTTTGAGGAAGTAACATATAGGGTAGATAAAGGGGAACCAGTGGACATAGTGTATTTAGACTTCCAAAAGGCATTTGACAAGGTGCCACACAAAAGATTATTGCTTAAGATAAAAAATCACGGGATTGGGGGTAATATTCTGGCATGGATAGAGGATTGGCTATCTAACAGAAGGCAGAGAGTTGGGATAAATGGTTCATTCTCAGACTGGCAATCAGTAACTAGTGGTGTTCCGCAGGGGTCAGTGCTGGGTCCCCAACTCTTTACAATCTATATTAACGATTTGGAGGAGGGGACCGAGTGTAACATATCAAAGTTTGCAGATGATACTAAGATGGGAGGGAAAGTAGTGAGTGAGGAGGACATAAAAAACCTGCAAGGGGACATAGACAGGCTAAGTAAGTGGGCAGAGATTTGGCAGATGGAATACATTACTGGAAAGTGTGAGGTTATGCACTTTGGCAGGAAAAATCGTAGAGCAAGTTATTATCTTAATGGCAAGAAACTGGAAAGTACTGAAGTACAAATGGATCTGGGGGTCCTGGTGCACGAAACTCAAAAGGTTAGTATGCAGGTGCAGCAAGTGATTAAGAAGGCCAATGGAATGTTGGCTTTCATTGCTAGGGGGATAGAATATAAAAATAGGGAGGTATTGCTTCAGTTGTACAAGGTATTGGTGAGACCGCACCTGGAATACTGCATACAGTTTTGGTGTCCACACTTAAGAAAAGACATACTTGCTCTCGAGTCAGTACAAAGAAGGTTCACTCGGTTAATCCCGGGGCTGAAGGGATGGACATATGAGGAGAGGTTGAGTAGATTGGGACTCTACTCATTGGAGTTCAGAAGAATGAGAGGCGATCTTATTGAAACATATAAGATTGTGAAGGGGTTGGATCGGGTGGATGCGGGGAGGATGTTCCTGATCACAGAATCACAGAAATCACAGAAACCCCACAGTGCAGATGGAGGCCATTTCGGCCCATCAAGCCTGCACTGACACATATCCCACCCGATCCCCGTAACCCCTACACCAACACATATCGCACTCTATCCCCGTAACCCCACGTATTTAATCCCCTTAACACTAAGGGTCAATTTATCATAGCCAATCAACCTAACCTGCACATCTTTGGATTGTGGGAGGAAACCGGAGCACCCGGAGGAAACCCACGCAAACACGGGGAGAATCTGCAAACTCCACACAGTCGCCCGAGGCCGGATTCGAACCCGGGTCCCTGGCGCTGTGAGGCAACAGTGCTAACCACTATGCTGATGGGTGAAACTAGAACTAGGGGGCATAGTCTTAGAATAAGGGGCTGCTCTTTCAAAACTGAGATGAGGAGGAACTACTTCACTCAGAGGGTGGTAGGTCCATGGAATATGCTGCCCCAAAAAGCTGCAGAAGCTACATCATTACATAAATTTAAAACAGAAATAAACAGTTTCCTAGAAGTAAAGGGAATTAAGGGTTACTGGGAGCGGGCAGGAATTTGGACATGAGACTAGGTTCAATCGGTCATGGCCCTGTGGGTAGCGGAGCGGGCCCAGGGGCCATGTAGCCTGATCCTGCTCCTATTTCGTGTGTCTAATTCTGTTAGATTCAGGAGATGGTTCTGTGATAGTGGATTGGCGGTTAGGATCAGATCAGCCATGATCTTATTGAATGGCGGAGCAGGCTCGAGGAGCCGATTGGCCTGCTCCTGCTCCTATTTCTTATGTTATTATGTTCTTATGTTCTTGTAATAAAGGCCAACATACTATTTGCTTTCCTAATTGCTTGCTGTACCTGTATGTTAACCTTCAGTGATTCGTGTACAAGGACACCCAGGTCCCTCTGAACACCAACATTTCTCAATCTCTCACCTTTTAAAAAATACTCTACTTTTCTATTTTTCCTACCTACCAAAGTGGATAACTTTACATTTCTCCACATTATATTCCATTTGCCATGTTCTTGCCCACTCACTTAGCCTGTCTATATCCCCTTGAAGCCTCTTTGCATCCTCCTCACAACTTACATTCCCAACTAGCTTTGTATTATCAGCAAACTTGGATATATTACATTTGGTCCCCTCATCCAAATCATTGATGTAGATTGTGAATAGCTGAGGCCCAAGCACTGATCCTTGCGGTACCCCACTAGTTGCAGCCTGCCAACCCGAAAATGACCAGTTTATTCCTACTCTCTGTTTTCTGTCTGTTAACCAATCCTCAATCCATGCTAGTATATTACTCCCAATTCCATGAGCCCTAATTTTGTTTAATAACCTCTTGAGTGGCACCTTATCGAATACCTTCTGAAAATCCAAATATACCACATCCACTGGTTCCCCCTTATTTATTCTGCTAGTTACAACCTCAAGAAACTCTAACAGATTCATCAAACGATATTTCCCTTTTAAAAATCCATGTTGACTCTGCCCAATCCTATTATTATTTTCTAAGTGCCCTGTTACCACATTTTAATAATAGATTCTAGCATTTTCCCTGCTAATGATATCAGGCTAACTGGTCTGTAGTTCCCCGTTTTCTCTCTCCCAACTTTCTTAAATAGGGGGGTTACATTTACTACCTTCCAATCTGTGGGAACCATTCTGGAATCTATGGTATTTTGGAAGATGACAACCAATGCATCTGTAGGGGGTGGTGTGTGGGTCAGCTCTACCTCTTTCATTCCCACTCCCTTGGTTCTAGACCTGGGACTTAGTTGGGGGTTGTGATAAAAAGTGCAGCAGACAACTGAATTTTGGTGAAAAGAATAAGATCTTTATTGAGAAAGAAAATACGCAATACAATAATCTTAACACTCTAAATTGGGGGAACACTTCGGAATATACAAGGGAAAATAACAATAGACAGTATACTTTACCCCTCCCAATCCCACTTCACTAGCTAAGTTGGGCTCCAGAGGACCAGGAATGATGCTCACGAAAACGACTTCTTTTGACAGTTGTAGAGGTTCGCGATTTTGGGGTTCTCTAGATGTGTTGGTTAGGGCCTGCCATACCCTGGATGCGGTAGAGGACTTCACCTGCGTGACTGGTCAGTCATCGCGAGTCCGCTGATGCGGTAGGGTGCGTATTGGATCTATCAGGTAAGTACCCAATTTCTTTTGGTCAGAAATAGGGTTTAGAGTCTTTTCAGTAAAATCTTACCCAGGGGTAAGTCAGGATAGATTGTAGAGTGGAAAAACTTGCGGATCTTCGGTTTTCTTTTGAGTTGGGTTTTGTTGGTCGCGTTGGCCCAATATTACCCGATTGCTGGTGATATTTGGTTGTTTGTTTCGTGGGGCCCTGGTCTGCCGCAAGGTCGCTGACGGTGTGTTACTTCTTCCAGAGGGAGCTTCTTCTTGGACTGAACTTGGTGACCTGACTTGACATGAATGATGAAGCAAAACTCTTTTCTTCAACTCATCTCTGCTCCTTGAATGTTCCTCTCACTCAACTGCTTGAACCGCTCGACCCGAACTGGACCCGCATTCCTTGAACCGAACTCTGGAACCGCCCTGCACCTTTGTTGAACTTGTCTGCTTCTTCTACGAACTGAACTGCACTGCTGTTTGAACTTTGTCGAACTGCTTGACCTGCCGTTGTAAAAGCAGGCCCTCAATTATACCGTTTGAGGCCTGCTAATCTGCGCACCAAATCAGTTCTGCCTCTTTGTTAGTTTTGGCGGGCCCGTTAACATTGATGGGTTAAAAATTGTTTACTATGTTTCGGGATGGTCCCATCGATCTTAATAGATTTAATATTGCGCAAAGTGGTTTTGGGGTGGACCCATCGATTCTTAAGTGGTTTTAAGCCATTGTTTAACCTCTTGTTCAATTGCAGTAACATTTGTCTTTTCCTGTGGGGCCCAAGGTTCTTTTGTTGGTTGGTGGCATGTTCTGCATTATGTATACTTTAGATGGTTCTGTAATTTTGGGCGGGAACTGCTCTTCCATTGGTCTATTGTCATGTAAAATGATTGAGACAGTCCAGATAGTCCCCAGACAGCTTGGCTAATGCCAATACTCAAATCTGTCCATTTACAGAGGCCAATCCCAATTCCTTTTGTTGCAGCCCCCCTTTTCTTCCACAGTGTTGTGTATGTACCTTTAAGAGAAGAACTGATTCTATACTGCAGTACCGGCAGTGACCACCCCTGTATATAAAGCCATAGCAGGCTTCTGTACTTCAGTCTTAAATTACCCTCTGTTCAGCTGCAAGCACGAGCAGAGGGAGCAGCCAGACTTTGGAGAGTGGATTAAAGTGGTGGTCCTATGACCAGGCAGAGGAGGAGAACGTTGGACCACCACCACCAACTCCACCATCATTACATCAACTGAGGTGCCTGGAGAGAGAGGACAGAGGAGGAAAAGGAGAAAGGAGGCCTACATCAACATCAACCAGGGGAGAGGCCTTTCCATCACTGCCTCCCCAATTTGGCCTCCACTTCAGGAGAGGGAGAGAGGGGAGAGAAACCAACTGCTTGAAAGGAGGGAAGAAAACTTCATCCGGAACATCTACAGGTGGGTGTTATTTGGGGCACTCTCCCAAGACTTTGTATTTTAGGTGGGGGGAGAAAAGAAGAAGCAAGGCCGGATCATCAAGGGGTGTAGTGTGTGTGTGTGTGTGCTCTTGTTAAAAGCTAGGCCACACACACCACTAATTAGCATCCCTTCTATTGCCTGCCCTGGGAGAGCTTGGAGCTGCCCAAGGTGAAGTCCTTAATTTAATTTAATTACATCGTTAAGACCTGTTGCAGGACTAAGCCTGGGCTTCTCCAGCTTTTCCAGGTGAAGACGTCTTCTCCCCCTGCCAGAAGACCACCATCACCAAAGACTTTTTCCATCGGAGAGTGCAACCCTGCCTACACCCACCCACCATCCTGAGTGGCAACACTGCCCTTTGCGGCCTCCCTCCTTCCCACCCCCCCACCTCTCTCTCTCTCTCTTTGTCTCTCTCTGCCTGTCTTTCTAAGGCACCTTAGTTTCATCTATTTTATTAATTGCCAATTGAGCAGAGGGGCGAGGGCTCCTCTCCCAATTTAAATCAATAAGGAGAGAGGTGTGTCCTCATTTTAATCAGCTCCCTCTGCTCAATAGAGGACAAAAAAATTTATATATATATACACCGAGGCCATTAACACCTTCAGGCCTGTGACTTGGGGTGAGTGTAGCCCTTAAAAAAAGCACCCCAGAATGGCGACTGCATCTTCGCCGGTGGCGGGGCCAGCCGGGACCTATGCGAGAGTGGTAGCCACAGCCACAGCTGCTCCCGCTGTTCCTGCTGCCCCGTCACCTTTTCGATTAATAACAAAAAAGCTTGGGGTGAAGAGCTACACTCACCCCACTATGACCATCGAGGCCTGCGTCAAGGCCATGGCTGGGGTTGTCGGCCCCTCAGCCATCGTCGCGGCCTCGAAAATGTATGGGAAGGCTGTGTTCTTCCTGGGGTCGGAGCGGGCGGTGTCCCTGGCTGTCGCCAAGGGGCTCACCGTGGGCAGGACCTTCCTGCCGGTGGATCCTCTCGAGGCCACCGCGCAGAGGATCATTATTTCCAACGTCCCGCCCTATGTTCCTGGTGAGCTCCTCCTTCCCCATTTGCGACAACTTGGGGAGGTGAGGTCGGGGATCACGCCCATCCCGCTCGGCTTCCGGGAGGCCAGCCTTCGCCACGTCTTCTCCTTCCGGCGCCAGCTGTTTATCCAGCTGGCGCGGGAGGAGGACACTGAAGGGGCGTTCATCGTCCTCCACGAGGGGACCGCCTACCGCGCCTTTTGGACGTCGGACGGTGTGAGGTGCCATGCCTGCAGGGAGGTGGGGCACATCAGGAGGAACTGCCCTGCCTCCAAGGCCGCCGGATCATCTCGTGCGGCCGAGGCTGGCGCCGCCGCCGCCGCCCTTCCCCCCGGATCTGCCCGCGCGTCAAGTACGTCTGATGCGCGGTTGACGTCGGGGGCCGATGCCACCAAGGCCTCCGGCGGGGTGGAGGGAGCGTGTCCGGCCGGAAAGAAGGCGCGGGGAAAAAAGAAGCACCTTGGGGCAGGCCCCCCCGTGGATGGTGAGCCCTTGCCCCTTGAGCCCCTTACACCCGCGCTCCTCGCGGAGTTGATCAGGGCAGATGTGAGCGGGAGGGGCCCCGTGCCCGAGCCTGTGCCAATACCTGCGGCCGGGCTCGGGCCCGAGGAACCCGACAAACCTGCTCCGCCGGAGGGAGTCGAGGAGGAGGCCTTTGCAGACATGGAGGTCTCCCTCGCTCCCTCCGTGCTAAAAAGAAGGCGCGACCCCCTGGATGAGGAGGAGGACCGGGAGGAGGAAGGTCCCTCCGAGCAGGGGGAGTCGTCGCCCGCCGCGGGTACTGCGCCCCCCCGCCCCCCCAGCGCTGTCGTCATCACCAGCGATCGGCAGGGGTCGCCTGTCCCTCGGGAGGCTGAGGCAGATGTGTCTGTCCAGCACGTGCCTCCCGGGGATGGGGATGAGACCCTGCCCGTGGGGGGGGTTGCGGAACAACCCGCGGCAGTAATTGAAGTTGACCTTTTATCGGTGTCGTTACCCCTCGCCGGGTCGGGCAGCCTGGGGGCTGGGTCGGGCGAGCTCGAGGATAATGAGCTCGCCCAATGCGACCCGGACGTCTCCCAGGGGATGCTCGTCCTGGTAGAGCTTTTAATTCAAAACACCCCGTCCGCTGGGTCGGAGGTTGGTGGCGGGGAGGAGGATGGCCCCCTGGCTGCGTCTCTGGTGCCGGACGTACTGGAGGAGCTGGAAATTGTTCTCTCCCCGGTTTCTCCGGTCGTTCCGGCGTCTGGGGCGGAGGGGAGCTCTGAACCGCCGCCGTCTTCTGGCCCGGCACCCCTAGAGGAGCCCAGGGAGAAATCCTCTGCCGCCGATCCTGGGGGTGGGATCCGGGCGGAGGCGGGGCTGGCTGGCGCGGCCGAGTCGTTCGCTTCGCACTGCGCGGCGGACGGGTCGGCCGCTGGTGACGACCCCCTGGAGGAGGATGGGGACTCGGTGATGGGCACGGAGGACGATTCGGACTCCAGCGCCGACGTGGCGATGGATGACCTCGTGCCCCTTGCCGAGTCTCCCCTCATTTCCGTAAGGGAACTCCGGGATTTTATGGCCATGTGCCTGGGTCAGCGCAATAAGGTCCGGCTGGCCCTCGACAGGTGGTCGGAGCTGGCGCTGCTCATCGATTCCGTCCGCGCCGCCGTTAAGATCTTGGGCGCGGACGAGGGTATGAACCCGCTCGAGCTGCGTCGGCTCACAACGTTTCTCACTGGGCTGCTGAGGAAGTGGCGGCGGACCAGCGGCTGCGCTTCCTCGCCCCTTTAGGTGTAGGTAGAGGTTGCACTATGCTTCTGACATGAAGATAACCATAGCCAGCCTCAACATCAACGGCAGCAGGGAGGCGCGCCGCAGATTCAATAACTTCTCGGTCCTTCGGGACGGGAAGTATGCGGTGTGCTTCCTGCAAGAAACCCACACCATTCCGGGAGACGAAGCCACGTGGCTCCTGGAGTGGCAAGGAGGGGTCAGCATGAGTCACCTCTCCAACAATTCCAGCGGGGTGGCTATCTTGCTGGCCCCGCATTTTCAGCCGGAGATCTTGGGGGTCAAGGAGCACGTGCCGGGCCGCTTGCTCCATGTCACTGTTCGCCTGGGGGGCGTGCCGCTCCATCTAGTGAACGTGTACGCCCCTCAGACCAGTGCGCAGCAAGTGCGCTTCTTCGAAGAAGTGTCCGCTCTCTTGGGCTCCATTGACGTGGGCGAGTGCGTCATCCTCGGGGGGGATTTTAACTGCACCCTCGAGGCGAAGGACCGTTCGGGTCCCCCGCGAAGCCCGGCGGCGATGGAGAAGTTGAGGGACCTGGTTGGGTCCTTCGACTTGGTGGAAGTCTGGCGAAATCTCCACCCCGACTCCAGCGCCTTCACTAGCGTGAGGTCTGGGGGAGGAAGGTCCAGAATCGACCGCCTCTACATTTCCCGGGCGTTCGTCTCCTGCGTTCCGGCAGCTTCCATGCGGCCGGTGCCATGCACGGACCACCACCTAGTGTGGGCGGAGCTCGCTCCGCTGCGCGCGCGGGGGGGGTCCGTGTACTGGCATTTTAACAACCTGCTGCTGGAGGACGCACGGTTCCGGGATTCGTTTCGTCGATTCTGGGCCGACTGGAGAAGGAAGCAGGGGGGCTTCCCCTCCTTGAGGCTATGGTGGGATGTGGGCAAGGCTCACATCCGTCTCTTCTGTCAGGAGTACGCGAAGGGGTCGACCAAGAGGCGGGAGGCCCGGGTCGGGCGGTTGGAGAAGGAGGAGCTCGACCTGGAGTCCCGTCTCGGTCAGGTCGTCGAGGACCCGGCCCTGCGGAAGGTGTACGAAGAGAAGAAGGGCGCGCTGAAGGACCTGCAGCTCGTCGGGTCCCGAGGCGCGTACGTGAGGTCGCGGATCCAGCTCCTGCGGGACCTGGACCGCGGCTCCCCCTTCTTCTACTCGCTGGAAAAAAGACGGGGGGTCCGTAAGCAGCTCTTGGGGCTGCTGGCCGACGACGGAGCTCTGGTCTCGGATCCGGAGGGAATCAGCGCGGAGACCCGCGCCTATTACGGGGCTCTGTTCTCTCCGGATCCGTCCAGCGAGGATGCGCGCAGAGTTTTGTGGGAGGACCTGACGAAGGTTGGCCCGGAGGGCGCCGAAAAATTGGACGCTCCGCTAAGTCTGGCGGAGCTGACTGGCGCCCTCCGCCAGCTCTCTAGGGGAAAGTCCCCGGGGCTGGACGGGCTGACCGTGGAGTTCCACAGGGCGTTCTGGGACATCTTGGGGGGCGACTACGCGCTGGTCCTGGGGGAAAGTTTGGCGACCGGGGAGATGCCCCTCTCTTGGCGCAGGGCGGTCATTGTCCTGCTGCCTAAGAAGGGCGATCTCCGCCTCCTTAAGAACTGGCGCCCGGTCTCCCTCCTCAGCACGGACTATAAAATCTTTGCCAGGGCCATGTCTGCTCGCCTTGGCACCGTGCTGGCCCACATGATCCACCCCGACCAGTCCTACACGGTCCCGGGCCGGACCATCCACGATAACATCCATCTGGTCCGGGACCTGGTCCACCACTCCCAGAGGGCTGGTCTGTCGGTCGCCTTCCTTTCCCTGGATCAGGAGAAGGCGTTCGACAGGGTGGATCACGAGTATCTCTTCGGGACTCTGCGCGCATTCGGGTTCGGGACGCATTTCGTCGCCCAGATCCGACTTCTGTACGCCGCCGCGGAGTGTCTGATTAAAGTTAACGGGTCCTTGACGGCGCCCCTTCGCTTCGGGAGGGGGGTGCGTCAGGGATGCCCCATGTCCGGTCAGTTATATGCCATTTGCGTGGAGCCTTTCCTGCGCCTCTTGCGGAAGAGGTTGACGGGACTGGCTCTGCAAGGGCCGGGCATTGAGGTGGTCCTCTCGGCTTACGCCGATGACGTGCTCCTCACGGTCACGGATCCCGCTGACTTGCGGAGGATGCGGGAATGCCAGCAGATTTACTCGGACGCATCGTCCGCCAAGATCAACTGGGAGAAATGTTCCGGACTCCTGGTGGGTCAGTGGCGGGTGGACTCCCTGCCGGAGGAGTTCAGGCCTTTCGCCTGGAGCACCACGCACCTCCTCTATTTGGGAGTCTACCTTAGCCCTGCCGAGGACGCTTGGCCGGCGAACTGGCAAGAGCTGGAGGCCAAAGTCACCGCTCGCCTAGGACGCTGGACAGGACTGCTCCGAGTGTTGTCCTACAGGGGTCGAGCGCTGGTCATAAACCAGCTGGTGGCCGCCATGTTGTGGTACCGGTTGGTCACTTTGATCCCTCCCCCTGCGTTTGTCGCCAAGATTCAGAAGAAGCTCATCGACTTCTTCTGGGACAAAAGGAAGCACTGGGTCTCTGCCGCGGTTCTGTGTCTCCCGCTTAGGGAGGGCGGTCAGGCGCTGGTGTGCCTTCGCACCCAGGCTGCGACTTTCCGTCTTCAGACGCTGCAGAGATACCTGTACGTCGAGAATCCTCCGAGATGGTGTGCGCTGGCGACGTTTTTCTTCCGCCAGCTGCATGGCCTCAATTACGACACGCAGCTCCTGTTTGCGAAAGTGGGCAGCAGGCGTGCCGGCCTGCGGGAGCTGCCTGTCTTCTACCAGGAACTACTATGGGTTTGGAACTACGTCGCTTCCAGGCGGAGCTCTCCCCCGTCAGGAGCGGCGGATCTCCTTCAGGAGCCGCTGCTCAGGAATCCGCACCTCCACGAACACGGGTTCGGGCGGCTGGCGGAGGGTAGGGCTGTGGCTGGCAAGGTGACCAGAGTCGGGGACCTGCTCGATGGCGGAGGAGCGGGCTGGATGGCGCCGGAGGAGCTGGCGCAGCGCCTGTCCTGGGCCAACGTCCAGCTCGCGGTCGAAACCATCGAATCGGTAAAAGCGGCACTGGGCCCCGACTCCACTAGGTGTATCGAGGCGGCTCAAGCACGTGGGGCGATCCCGTCCGAGCTTACCCCCGTTCGGACGGAATTCCTCATCGGCGCCCGGCCCCGAAACTCCCCTCGGGAACCGGCGCCTCACAACTTGAGCCGGCTCGAGGAAATACCCTCCGTGCCTTTTCATTCCGCGCGGAGGGGTTTCCTGTATGGGCTGCTCCTGCACACTCTCCACTTTGCCATCTTCGTCTACCGTCCGGACACGCCTTGGCGTGGCGTTTTGCCGACCGGCGGTAGCGGAGGTCCCCAATGGAGGGCTCTCTATGCGGGAGTCCTCCCTTGTTCCATCGGGGACTTGGCCTGGAGGGTGTTGCACGGAGCGGTCCCGTGCAATAAGGTTTTAAGTAGGTTCACGGACTCCCAGGCCGCCTGCATTTTTTGCGGCCTGGAGGAGTCCGTGTTTCACGTTTATATGGATTGTGAGAGGTTGCAGCCCCTCTTTCACTACTTGAAGGGGCTGCTCCTCGATTTTTGGTTGCACTTCAGTCCCACGCTCTTGATCTATGGTCACCCGGTGCGGAGGGGAGCGGACAGGTTGGAGGACCTCCTTGTGGGCCTGCTCCTGGGCCTGGCTAAAAGAGCCATCAATTGGTCCAGGCAGCGGGCGGTCGAGGGGGTCGTCCAGCCGGATTGCCTGCATCTCTTCCGCGGCCATGTTCGCGCCCGGGTGGCCCTGGAAATGGAGCACGCGGTGTCCGCCGGTGCGCTTGAGTATTTCAGCGACCGGTGGGCACCGCGGGGACTGGAGTGCATCATCAACACGGAAAACCAAATTTTAATTTGATTTGCTATGCTTTAGTTGAACTTTTGTTTATTTACAGTCGAATTGGTTTTTTTTGGGTCCAAATAAAAGAGTACCCTCTGTTCAGTAAATACCTGTTATTATTGTTCTCCTGCAGTCCATGTATTATTTATACTCGGACACTACATTGGCGATGAACAGGTTCGAACTCACCTGCAGTACTGCATCACCTCACGGGGATCTTTCCCTGAGAAGAAGCTTCTTGGAGGTCGAAGTCAGAACAACGGGCGTCGACCGCGGGCAACCGCCCAAGGATCCATCGGAGTTCGGAGAGTTGCAGGAGAGGCTGTGGAGAGCTGGGCTTAGCTCCCCAGTCAAGGTGTTCCAGCAAATCGTGCTGGTAGCAGGTAGTGCGCTGACCCTTCCAGACTGCGGCGGGCTCGAGCTCGATCGAGCGGCTCTGCAAAGGGGCCGTGCAGCGTCGTTGGGAGGAAAAGAGAGAGGGTGGAGCGCACAGGGTGCGGTCGGTGCTCAAAAACCGGGCAGCGTAGCAAAAATAAAACAAGGGGAAGGAAATGTGAGACGTGCTGAAGCCGCGGGTCGCCCCCATTACCCTGCAGAATGCTAGGAGCAGCGTGGCAGCAAGGGGAAGAAGGAAAAGCGCGGTAGGCGCCATTTCATTCCATTGGGGAAGAAGGAAAAGCGCGGGAGGTGCCATTTTAAATCACCCAAGATGCTGAAAAGTGGCAGTATCACTGCTTTCGACAACGAGGTAGAAGACTGGACCACGTATGTGGAAAGAATTGAAGTGTACTGCAAGGCAAATGAGGTGGCCGATGGAAAGAAGGCAGCAGTATTATTAAATTTGATGGGCGCGAGAACGTACGGCCTATTGCGGAATTTAATTACCTCAGCTAAACCAATGGAGAAAAGTTTTGAAGAGATTGTTAATATCTTACAGGTACACCTAAACCCTACACCGATGCTGATAGCAGAAAGATTCAAGTTCCATAAAAGAAACCAGCACAAAGATGAGAGCAATGCTGACTATCTTACGGAACTTCGCAAGTTATCGAAGCACTGCCAGTTCGGAGCAGGACTGGCAGACACCTTACGGGATAAGTTTGTCTGCGGGCTCCAGAGTGAAGGAACCCAGAAACGACTACTTTCGGAAAAGGACCTGACGCTAGAACAGGCTTTCAGCGTGGCAGTATCCTACGAAGCAGCAGCACGGGGAGCTGCGGTAATACAACAGAAACCACAAGAATACAGCGCTAACGAAATGGCGTATGGAGCAGATAAGTGCTATCGCTGCAGCAGAACAACCCATGATCAGAAGGACTGCTGGTTTAAGGACAAAGTATGCAGGCTATGTGGGAAAATGGGACACATAGCAAGAGTCTGCAGGTCGGGAAAGAAAACCAACACTACAAGAACTACTAAGGAAAAGTAGAAGAAAGTAAAGAAATTGACATAGTTCGGAAGATCAGGAGAGTGATAAGGACTCCGGGAGCAGGAGACTAAGTTGTCTAAAGTTACACAATGTGATCGCAAAGGAGGATCACCGAACCATTTGGGTCACCCTCATGATAGCAGGGTCCCCAGTAAAGATGGAATTTGACACAGGATCAGCCCTAACTGTCATGAATCGACGAGACTATGAGCGGCTGTTCTCACATATACCCTTGAAGGACACGTCCATTGTATTGAAGACATACACGGGGCAAAAATTCTACACCAGAGGAAAAATAAGGGTGCCAGTTGAATGCAACGGCAAGGAAACACAGAAACTGTATCTATATATACTACCAGATGGAGGACCACCATTATTGGGACGTGAATGGATCCGAAAAATACAATTGGATTGGCATTCCATTCAGGCGCTAACTGTGACTGATAAAAATGATGATGACGTCACACTTGGACGACTGTCAAAATTCTAACTGATGCGAAAGAAGTGTTCCAACAAGGACTGTAGGGGGGGCATCTATTTCCTGGTTTATGGTAACATACCTGGCCAGCAGCCTTTTTGCCTGCTGCACTGCAAACCAATTTTAACAGCGGTTCTGAATCGCTACCGCACCTTTCAGTTCTGACTGGAGGACTTACAATTAATGATGTTAAAGCGGACAATTGGTTTGGATATGAGCAAAGTCAAAATTTATTAAACTAAAGAACCATAATCAAATATAAACTATACCACACGAATATAGTAAATGCAACAAAAGTATATAACAAGGGGGTACACACGGCAAAAACGAGGGGTACAATGGCTACAATGTTATTTAAACAATCTTAGCAATTCCCTTAAATCACCACCCCAAAGTCCTTGCTAGGTTGTCTTGTTGAGGAGTCAGAACACTCTGCTCACCTGTGATCCAGCGAAGTAAAAAGAGACCCGATAGTTTCTCAGTAGCTATCTTTTATACCTGTTGCTGCTGCCGCTCTGTCTGGAAAAATTCCCGCCTAAAATTCCAGTACACAAACAAAAGGACTGTGATTGGTTGCTGAATTGCTTGTTTAAACATAGCCAGCCATAATCGGCCTTGGGTCAAGTGGGCAACTCCTGACCTCCCTGGTTTGATTGACAGGTCTTTCATTCTGCTGCCGTTCTGTCTGACCAGTACACAAAAAAGGGACTGTGATTAGCTGCTGAATAATAGCCAGCTACAATCGACCTCGGGTCAAGTCGGCAACTCCTGACCTCCCTGGTTTGATTGACAGGTCTTTCATACAAACACATTACAAGCTGTAAACCTCTGTGTTTGACCGGGCTCAAAAGCACAAGCCTTAAAAGATGTTCCTTCTCAATGTGTGTGAATACTTCCACGAATTTCCTCGACTCCGTTGTAGTCCAGTCCAGCAGTCTTTCGTGGCTCTGAGCATGCTTCAAAACATTGATCTGACCCAGAGGCAATTCAAAAACACATAAATCTTCATCCACGATGTGGACCAATGTTTCTCTTGTTTTCAGGGGAATTTTGCGAAACTCTTACATTTCCCCCCTTTTGATACTTCAAACTTGATTGTAGTATCGACTCAAAGGAGTGAGCAAATTCTCTGACCCCCTCACAAACAACCATCCCCTGTATTTACCTAATAGCTATCTTTTATACCTGTCCCGTCTATTCCCCTCAAAATTCGAGAAAACCAAAACCGTGGTACGGTAGGCATCTTACAGATACTTCAATTTTCAATAAGGGGTCTCATACCCCTATACGCTTGCAAAATTATACAATGCAATCCAAATTTACAAACTTTTTACATTATAACTTATTACAAAATGTTACAGTCTTAGTTACACAATGTAATCAAAATTGTCGCAAGCACGGAGAGGGTCCTACGCCTCTGCTCAACTTGGAGTTGTCACAAACTGGTCCCAAGCACGGAGAGGATCCGATGCCTCTGCTCAACTTGGGGCTGCAACACAAAATACAAAAAATCATTAAACAACATGCTTAAATGAACCCCGATCATCCCGTGCCAATGATGGGTCGCGAAACTCGAGTGGGTAATGCTCCTCCCACCCGGGCAGTAAATATTCCTTCCACCCCCCCACCCTTTAATGGTCTTAAACTTAAAAAAAACTCACAGAATGGATTTTCCCCAACAGTCCGCTCCACCTGCCCCGAGCCGTTCCCTTGTCCCTTTGTGGAGGCTGGGTACCCCTCATGTTTCCCGCGGGCCCCCGGGTGAGTTCCTCCCTCCCCCGAATGCACCCACGTGACTCTTGGGTCTCCCCCTCCCCTATCCAATCTTTCCCGGGCCATCACCACCCACTCCCAGGGAACGCGTTCTTATCTGACCAGGCGCCCGCGCTTCCCGACCATGACTCCTCAACAGCGAGGTCTCCCGCAAGTGAACTTCAGTCAGGATAGTGCTGGGTTGGGGCCCGTGCCCCACCCAGCTGGGGCCATCTCCTCCCTGTAGGAGGAGTAGGCAAGTTCCTCCCGACCCTGTCCGGTTTTTCCCTAAGATCGCTGCGGAGTCTCCTGGATTCGTCCAGTGGTGAGGTGATCCCCAACATTCTGTCTCCATAACTTCATTCGATGCCCAGCTCGGGCTGGGTGAACAGGGCTGCTTCATTTTCCAATCTCCTGCAAAACATAAGAGGACATGCAGCCAGGTCTCTCCCTGACCTGCTGCTTCAGGTGGAGGCTTGGTCGGGTCCCTCGACCTCGGACCAAAACACAAACATTTGGCACACTTGTCACTTAAACTCAAAACATTTGAAAACATTCTAAACTTAAAATACATCTTAAAAACACGCTACAATCACAACACAATCAATACAAAGCTATAATACAAATGCCGCCCGTCTCCGGGCGGCCAGGCTAATCTCTGGCCCCGTCGCAGATTGCTGCTGGCTGCAGCAAAGCTGGACTGCCTCCTGCTGCTGGTCCCTCGCAGCTTCTGGCTGCTGAGTGGGGACCTCTGCTCTTTGGCTTCTCCCTGGCTCGGGATACCGCCTTACTCCACTGTAAAGTAGGTGACCAACTTGTCTCGGGCTTGCGGACCCGCTGAGACCTTCTGAGGGGCGTCTCTGTGGGGGAAACTTTGGCTGGCGGACCCTGAGCTTGGGTCACAGCCCTAGTTGGCTGGGAACCTTCTCCCCCATGTCCAAATAGCCCGCACTGTATAATATATCTGGAAGCCTACTGGTACAAATCTCTCTCTCCTGATCCAAAACCTGGTGTCAGCTCCCTCCCTATGTCTCCTGCAAGAGGGATTGCTATCCCTGCCCCCCCAGGGTCCCACATCATGGGGGGAACCATTCTAGAGGCTGGCTGGGAAGCTGGTCCCTTTAAACAGGTGAGTGCGCCTGCGCGAATCTCCTCTCCGGAGTCCCGCGGCAGAGGCTGTGAAGCCTCTGTCTTCAAGCAGGCGGCCGCGCCTGCGCAAACCTCTTCCCCTTTGTCCCACGGCAGAGGCTGTGAAGCCTCTGTATCCAAGCAGGCGGCCGCGCCTGCGCAAACCTCCTCCTCGGAGTCCCGCGGCACAGGCTGTGAAGCCTCTGGCTTCCAACAGGCAGGTGCGCCTACGCGGGAAAACCGAGCAAGAGCCGCTGGGGGTTCCGATTCCGCGACTGCGCGAACCCGGTGTTGGGGAACCTTTTCCCTCGGGTGCGCGGCTGCGCCTGCGTGGACCTCCTGTTGGTAAAACTCTCCCCTCAGGCGCGCGACCGCGCCTGCGCGGGAAAGCTGAGGAGGATCCGCTGGGGAACGGGCTGGGGAACCGCGCCTGCGCAAACAGTTTCAGTGGATGGAGTGGCAGCAGCCTGCAGATTTCTGATCCCAGGCTGCTGTTTCTCTGTTCCTAAGCCACCGAACCATTTCAAATTCGAACTTTTGCCAAAATTTAGGTCCCACTGGGGTAGGGAAGTGTCCCAATTTGTAGGCTGGACAACTTTACCCTGAAAACAAGCCACAGCACCTGTCTTTACAGGCTGTGAACTTGAACTTGACTGGTGGGCAAACTCATGTTCCCTTCCCCGAGTGGCTTTAAAGGGGGAATTTTGGACTTGGACCTGCCTTTGGTCTGGGGCCAAAACTATTCCCTGTGTGCCTCCCTTGTCCAGGATTTCTGCTACTGGACCTGCTCTACAGGGTTCCCAGAATTCTCCTTCCCTGTTCCCTGGCTTGAACAGCTTACTCTGCCCAGGGATGGCTCCTCCCCCCACACAAGCCATAGCACTTGCCTGTGAACTTGTGCCTGCTGTGGGCTGAGGATTCCTATTCTCAGGCTCACTCCCAGCTGCCTGGTTGGGGTTGACTTTAAACCCCTTTCTTTCCAGTCCTTGTGGGGAGGCAGAGGTGGGCGAGGGGGTTGCAGCACCACTGATGGCTGCTACCTTTCCCTGGTTGGCCCTCATGAGAGATTTTAACATCTCCAGGACAGACTCGATTGTGTCTGTCTCTGCCTTCTGAGTTGGGGCTGCGGGGTTCCTGGCTGTATCTCTCCCAGGCATTTTACAATCCCTGCACCAGTGGCCCTCCTCCCCGCACTTGTAACAAGTGACCTTGTTCTGGGAGGGAAGGCTCCCCTCCTGGTGCCACTCTTTCTGATATGGAGACCCAGGTTTATCTAACTCCCTATCCAGCACCGTTCTGGGTGCTGCCTGTGGGATGGTTCTACTTGGGCTGCCAGTAAAATCCGGCTGACCTGCCTTCGGGCTGATCAGGCAAACCATTCCCCTTGCTGCTTTTAAAGCCATGTTAAAGCTTTCTATCTCTGCCCTACAGGGGCCATGATCTGTTTCACTAAACCGGGCATTCTCTTCCCGCAGTCTCATCTCATTTTCCCTGGCCTCAGCGATTCCCTGCACAAGGCGTTCTATAAATGCCTGGCATTTCGTGACCTCTAGTGTGAGGCGTGCATTTTCTTCCCACACCCTCATACCACTAGGTCTGACCTCATTCACCTCTCTCATGAGGCGTTCTATCCCCGCCTGGCATTTCTCAAACTGGGACTCCTGACTCTTGGCCTCCTTAACCTCCTCCTGCTCTCTCCTCTCACCCTTCCTAACCCAGCCACCTATACCCCGATAGGTCAGCCTACACGCTGCCACTACCTTCCACAGGACTGCCCACAGACTGAAAGCAAAAAAGAGAAGAGCTGATGCTTGCTGCAGATCCAAATCACTCATCAAACCAAGAACTGCCTCCAGTCCCATCTGGGTCGCCATTTGTAGGGGGGGCATCTATTTCCTGGTTTATGGTAACATACCTGGCCAGCAGCCTTTTTGCCTGCTGCACTGTAAACCAATTTTAACAGCGGTTCCGAATCACTACCCCACCTTTCAGCTCTGACTGGAGGACTTACAATTAATGATGTTAAAGCGGACAATTGGTTTGGATATGAGCAAAGTCAAAATTTATTAAACTAAAGAACCATAATCAAATATAAACTATACCACACGAACATAGTAAATGCAACAAAAGTATATAACAAGGGGGTACACACGGCAAAAACGAGGGATACAATGGCTACAATGTTATTTAAACAATCTTAGCAATTCCCTTAAATCACCACCCCAATGTCCTTGCTAGGTTGTCTTGTTGAGGAGTCAGAACACTCTGCTCACCTGTGATCCAGCGAAGTAAAAAGAGATCCGATAGCTTCTCAGTAGCTATCTTTTATACCTGTTGCTGCTGCCGCTCTGTCTGGAAAAATTCCTGCCTAAAATTCCAGTACACAAACAAAAGGACTGTGATTGGTTGCTGAATTGCTTGTTTAAACATAGCCAGCCATAATCGGCCTTGGGTCAAGTGGGCAACTCCTGACCTCCCTGGTTTGATTGACAGGTCTTTCATTCTGCTGCCGTTCTGTCTGACCAGTACACAAAAAAGGGACTGTGATTGGCTGCTGAATCATAACCAGCCATAATCGACCTCGGGTCAAGTAGGCAATTCCTGACCTCCCTGGTTTGATTGACAGGTCTTTCATACAAACACATTACAAGCTGTAAACCTCTGTGTTTGACCGGGCTCAAAAGCACAAGCCTTAAAAGATGTTCCTTCTCAATATGTGTGAATACTTCCATGAATTTCCTCGACTCCGTTGTAGTCCAGTCCAGCAGTCTTTCGTGGCTCTGAGCATGCTTCAAAACATTGATCTGACCCAGAGGCAATTCAAAAACACATAAATCTTCATCCACGATGTGGACCAATGTTTCTCTTGTCTTCAGGGGAATTTTGCGAAACTCTTACAGGACTTGGGACTCTTAAAGGAGTAATGGCTACGATAAAAATCGAAGATAACGCAAACCCAAAATTTTTTAAGGCCAGACCGTTACCTTACGTGACCCGCCCAGCCGTTGAAGCAGAGCTGGAGAGTCTGGAGCGTTCGGGTGTGCTGTCCAAGGTGGACTGGAGCGAGTGGGCCACACCCATTGTTCCTGTAATGAAGAAATCATTGAGCAGCACGCCTGGGGAATCGAAGAAGGTTCGCATCTGTGGGGACTTCAAGGTATCTGTGAACCCAGTCCTGCACACAGTACAATATCCACTTCCACGGATAGAAGATATTTTCGCCTCACTATCTGGAGGGAAACGCTTTACAAAGATTGATCTGGCCCAAGCGTATCTGCAAATGGAGGTGGAAGAAGCATCTAGGAAATACCTCACGATAAGCACTCACAAAGGCCTTTACCAGTACAATTGACTGGTATTCGGGGTAGCATCAGACCCGGCTATTTGGCAGAGGGTGATGGAACAAGTCCTGCAAGGAATCCCGGGGACCCAGTGTTATTTGAACGACATCCTGGTTATGGGCGAAAATGAGAGTGAACACCTTGCCAACCTGGAGCAGGTGCTCACGAGATTACAGGAATATGGGCTACGAGCCAACCGCCCCAAATGCGAGTTCCTCAGGAGACAAATCTCGTATTGTGGCCACATGATTGATGAGGAAGGGTTGCATAAGTCGCCGGACAAGATTGAGGCTGTAGTCAAGGCTCCAGCACCGGAAAATGTGTCGCATCTGAGGTCGTTCCTCGGGTTGGTGAACTACTACCATAAGTTCTTGCTGAATTTATCTACAATTCTGCACCCACTGACCGCCCTACTGCAAACTGGAGTAAAATGGAAATGGAGTGATGAGTGTAAGCGTGCCTTTCAGAAATGTAAATGCCTAATCCCTACAAAAGAAGTATTGGCCCACTACAACCCAACACTACCGATTCGGTTAGCATGTGATGCGTCTCCCTACGGCATCAGAGCGGTGCTGTCACACAAACTCCTTGACGGTTCAGAGAGGCCTTTGCGTCGCGCTCGTTAACCTTAGCCGAGCGTAACTATGCCCAGATTGACAGGGAGGCCCTCAGCCTGGTGTGGGGGGTGAAGAAGTTCAATCACTATCTGCACGGGCAGAAATTCACCCTACTGACTGAACATCAGCCCCTGGTCTCCATTTTTAACCCAGAGAAGGGCGTTCTGGTGATGATGGCGCAACGGCTGCAAAGATGGTCACTTTTTCTAGGGGCACATCAGTACGACATAGAGTACAATGATACGAAACAGCATGGAAACGCTGATGGGCTGCCGCGCCTACCGTTGCCTATGGTAGAGGAAGCACCTGCAGTGGACCCTGTGGAGATATTCCATGCGACCATAGTCGAATGTCTACCTGTTACAAACTCAAGTATAGAGAAGGAAACCCGAAATGACCCGACACTCTCTCGGGTCTATGATTTGATGGTGAAGGGATGGCCAGCACATGGCGACTCACTGTTGCCAGCATTTTCGCCAAGGAGAGAACAGCTGTCAGTGTGCCGGGGGACCTTGATGTGTGGATCCCGAGTGGTAATTCCACCCAAGTTGAGAGATAGAGTGCTCAATGAGCTTCATGAGGGTCATCTGGGAGGGGTAAAAATGAAGAGCCTAGCCAGGGTGTTTGTGTGGTGGCCGGGAATCGATAAAGAAATTGAGGATATGACCAAGAGATGCACAGGATGCCAGAAGGTCCAAAACGCTCCACCACAGGCCCCGCTACATACATGGGAGTGGCCCTCCTCTCCATGGCAACGGGTACTCATTGATTTTGCTGGTCCATTTATGGACTCAATGTTCCTAATCGCTGTGGACGCCCATTCGAAATTGCCAGAGGTCATCAAAATGTCCTCCACCACCACGGAGAAAACTATTGCAGTCCTATGGACCATCTTCGCCAGGAATGGCTTGCCAGTACAGATTTGCTCCGACAATGGGCCACAGTTTGTATCCGAGGATTTCCGGAGGTTTCTGAGGAATAATGGGGTGAAACATTACACATCTGCCCCATATCATCCAGCCACAAATGGATTGGCTGAGAGGTTTGTTCAGACCTTTAAAAAGGCAATAAAGGCAATGTATAGTGACGACATACCACTACAACACAAGGTGGATAATTTCTTGTTTGCTTACCAGAATGCGACACATGCAGTCACCAACCAAGCTCCAGCCATAATGTTCTTCAACCGAAGGCTAAGATGTCGCCTGGATTTGCTCAAACCAAACATAAGACGAGATGGTGAGGATAAGCAATTCCAGCACATAAATGAGAAGCCAACCAGGAGCTTCAAGATAGGGCAACCAGTCTTGGCCCGCGACTACCGAACAGAAAAATGGCAGCCAGGAACGATACGCACACAGCAGGGACCACTAATGTACACAGTGGACGTTGGAGAGAGCATCGTGAGACACCATGCTGCACAGATTCTAGAGTCACAGGAACAAGCCAAACCCATACCACGAGCAGGTGCACCTGGTAATCAACCCAAAGTACAGATTGTGTCTACCTCAGAAGCAGTGGTATTGGAAGCTGACAAACCAACCAATGACAATGAGCCAGAATCAACTCCGCCGCAAGAACAGGATACTCGAGAAAGGCGCTATCCAGTCAGGATCAGGAAGCCTCCTCAAAGACTGAACTTATAAATGATTATTTCAGTTGATGTATATAGCACAGAGAAAATTGTAATTGTAATTAGTTATTATTTAGTTGTTAAATGAATGTTATGTGCTGTTTATCTAAAAGGGGAGGAATTGTTGTGTATGTACCTTTAAGAGAAGAACTGATTCTATACTGCAGTACCGGCAGTGACCACCCCTGTATATAAAGCCATAGCAGGCTTCTGTACTTCAGTCTTAAGTTACCCTCTGTTCAGCTGCAAGCACGAGCAGAGGGAGCAGCCAGACTTTGAAGAGTGGATTAAAGTGGTGGTCCTCTGACCAGGAAGAGGAGGAGAACGTTGGACCACCACCACCAACATTACATCAACTGAGGTGCCTGGAGAGAGAGGACGGAGGAGGAGAAGGAGAAAGGAGGCCTGCATCAACATCAATCAGGGGAGAGACCTTTCTATCACTGCCTCCCCAATTTGGCCTCCACTTCAGGAGAGGGAGAGAGGGGAGAGAAACCAACTGCTTGAAAGGAGGGAAGAAAACTTCATCCGGAACATCTACAGGTGGGTGTTATTTGGGGCACTCTCCCAAGACTTTGTATTTTAGGTGGGGGGAGAAAAGAAGAAGCAAGGCCGGATCATCAAGGGGTGTAGTGTGTGTGTGTGTGTGCTCTTGTTAAAAGCTAGGCCACACACACCACTAATTAGCATCCCTTCTATTGCCTGCCCTGGGAGAGCTTGGAGCTGCCCAAGGTGAAGTCCTTAATTTAATTTAATTACATCGTTAAGACCTGTTGCAGGACTAAGCCTGGGCTTCTCCAGCTTTTCCAGGTGAAGACGTCTTCTCCCCCTGCCAGAAGACCACCATCACCAAAGACTTTTTCCATCAGAGAGTGCAACCCTGCCTACACCCACCCACCATCCTGAGTGGCAACACTGCCCTTTGCGGCCTCCCTCCTTCCCACCCCCCCACCTCTCTCTCTCTCTTTGTCTCTCTCTGCCTGTCTTTCTAAGGCACCTTAGTTTCATCTATTTTATGAATTGCCAATTGAGCAGAGGGGCGAGGGCTCCTCTCCCAATTTAAATCAATAAGGAGAGAGGTGTGTCCTCATTTTAATCAGCTCCCTCTGCTCAATAGAGGACAAAAAAATATATATATACACCGAGGTCATTAACACCTTCAGGCCTGTGACTTGGGGTGAGTGTAGCCCTTAAAAAAAGCACCCCAGAATGGCGACTGCATCTTCGCCGGTGGCGGGGCCAGCCGGGACCTATGCGAGAGTGGTAGCCACAGCCACAGCTGCTCCCGCTGTTCCTGCTGCCCCGTCACCTTTTCGATTAATAACAAAAAAGCTTGGGGTGAAGAGCTACACTCACCCCACTATGACCATCGAGGCCTGCGTCAAGGCCATGGCTGGGGTTGTCGGCCCCTCAGCCATCGTCGCGGCCTCGAAAATGTATGGGAAGGCTGTGTTCTTCCTGGGGTCGGAGCGGGCGGTGTCCCTGGCTGTCGCCAAGGGGCTCACCGTGGGCGGGACCTTCCTGCCGGTGGATCCTCTCGAGGCCACCGCGCAGAGGATCATTATTTCCAACGTCCCGGCCTATGTTCCTGGTGAGCTCCTCCTTCCCCATTTGCGACAACTTGGGGAGGTGAGGTCGGGGATCACGCCCATCCCGCTCGGCTTCCGGGAGGCCAGCCTTCGCCACGTCTTCTCCTTCCGGCGCCAGCTGTTTATCCAGCTGGCGCGGGAGGAGGACACTGACGGGGCGTTCGTCGTCCTCCACGAGGGGACCGCCTACCGCGCCTTTTGGACGTCGGACGGTGTGAGGTGCCATGCCTGTAGGGAGGTGGGGCACATCAGGAGGAACTGCCCTGCCTCCAAGGCCGCCGGATCATCTCGTGCGGCCGAGGCTGGCGCCGCCGCCGCCGCCGCCCTTCCCCCCGGATCTGCCCGCGCGTCAAGTACGTCTGATGCGCGGTTGACGTCGGGGGCCGATGCCACAAAGGCCTCCGGTGGGGGGGAGCGAGCGTGTCCGGCCGGAAAGAAGGCGCGGGGAAAAAAGAAGACCTTAGGGCGGGTCCCCCCGTGGATGGCGAGCCCTTGCCCCTTGAGCCCCTTACACCCGCGCTCCTCGCGGAGTTGATCAGGGCAGATGTGAGCGGGAGGGGCCTCGTGCCCGAGCCTGTGGCCGCAACCGCCGCAGCGGTAATGTCCAATACCTGCGGCCGGGCTCGGGCCCGAGGAACCCGACAAACCTGCTCCGCCGGAGGGAGTGGATGAGGAGGCCTTTGCAGACATGGAGGTCTCCCTCGCTCCCTCCGTGCTAAAAAGAAGGCGCGACCCCCTGGATGAGGAGGAGGACCGGGAGGAGGAAGGTCCCTCCGAGCAGGGGGAGTCATCGACCGCGGCGGGTACTGCGCCCCCCCCCCCCCAGCGCTGTCATCATCACCAGCGATCGGCAGGGGTCGCCTGTCCCTCGGGAGGCTGAGGCAGATGTGTCTGTCCAGCACGTGCCTCCCGGGAATGGGGATGAGACCCTGCCCGTGGGGGGGGTTGCGGAACAACCCGCGGCAGTAATTGAAATTGACCTTTTATCGGTGCCGTTACCCCTCGCCGGGTCGGGCAGCCTGGGGGCTGGGTCGGGCGAGCTCGAGGATAATGAGCTCGCCCAATGCGACCCGGACGTCTCCCAGGGGATGCTCGTCCTGGTAGAGCTTTTAATTCAAAACCCCCCGTCCGCTGGGTCGGAGGTTGGTGGCGGGGAGGAGGATGGCCCCCTGGCTGCGTCTCTGGTGCCGGACGTACTGGAGGAGCTGGAAATTGTTCTCTCCCCGGTTTCTCCGGTCGTTCCGGCATCTGAGGCGAAGGGGAGCTCTGAACCGCCGCCGTCTTCTGGCCCGGCACCCCTAGAGGAGCCCAGGGAGAAATCCTCTGCCGCCGATCCTGTGGGTGGGATCCGGGCGGAGGCGGGGCTGGCTGGCGCGGCCGAGTCATTCGCTTCGCACTGCGCGGCGGACGGGTCGGCCGCTGGTGACGACCCCCTGGAGGAGGATGGGGACTCGGTGATGGGCACGGAGGACGATTCGGACTCCAGCGCCGACGTGGCGATGGATGACCTCGTGCCCCTTGCCGAGTCTCCCCTCATTTCCGTAAGGGAACTCCGGGATTTTATGGCCACGTGCCTGGGTCAGCGCAATAAGGTTCGGCTGGCCCTCGACAGGTGGTTGGAGCTGGCGCTGCTCATCGATTCCGTCCGCGCCGCCGTTCAGATCATGGGCGCGGACGAGGGTGTGAACCCGCTCGAGCTGCGTCGGCTCACAATGTTTCTCACTGGGCTGCTGAGGAAGTGGCGGCTGACCAGCGGCTGCGCTTCCTCCCCCCGTTAGGTGTAGGTAGAGGTTGCACTATGCTTCTGACATGAAGATAACCATAGCCAGCCTCAACATCAACGGCAGCAGGGAGGCGCGCCGCAGATTCAATAACTTCTCGGCCCTTCGGGACGGGAAGTATGCGGTGTGCTTCCTGCAAGAAACCCACACCGTTCCGGGAGACAAAGCCACGTGGCTCCTGGAGTGGCAAGGAGGGGTCAGCATGAGTCACCTCTCGAACAATTCCAGTGGGGTGGCTATCTTGCTGGCCCCGCATTTTCAGCCGGAGATCTTGGGGGTCAAGGAGCACGTGCCGGGCCGTTTGCTCCAGGTCACTGTTCGCCTGGGGGGCGTGCCGCTCCATCTAGTGAATGTGTACGCCCCTCAGACCAGTGCGCAGCAAGTGCGCTTCTTCGAAGAAGTGTCCGCTCTCTTGGGCTCCATCGACGTGGGCGAGTGCGTCATCCTCAGGGGGGATTTTAACTGCACCCTCGAGGCGAGGGACCGTTCGGGTCCCTGCGAAGCCCGGCGGTGATGGAGAAGTTGAGGGACCTGGTTGGGTCATTCGACTTGGTGGACGTCTGGCGAAATCTCCACCCTGACTCCAGCGCCTTCACTAGCGTGAGGTCTGGGGGAGGAAGGTCCAGAATCGACCGCCTCTACATTTCCCGGGCGTACGTCTCCTGCGTTCCGGCAGCTTCCATGCGGCCGGTGCCGTGCACGGACCACCACCTGGTGTGGGCGGAGCTCGCTCCGCTGCACGCGCGGGGGGGGTCCGTGTACTGGCATTTTAACAACCTGCTGCTGGAGGACGCATGGTTCCGGGATTCGTTTCGTCGATTCTGGGCCGACTGGAGAAGGAAGCAGGGGGGCTTCCCCTCCTTGAGGCTATGGTGGGATGTGGGCAAGGCTCACATCCGTCTCTTCTGTCAGGAGTACACGAAGGGGTCGACCAAGAGGCAGGAGGCCCGGGTCGGGCGGTTGGAGAAGGAGGTGCTCGACCTGGAGTCCCGTCTCGGTCAGGTCGTCGAGGACCCGGCCCTGCAGATGGTGTACGAAGAGAAGAAGGGCGCGCTGAAGGACCTGCAGCTCGTCGGGTCCCGAGGCGCGTACGTGAGGTCGCGGATCCATCTCCTGTGGGACATGGACCGCGGCTCCCCCTTCTTCTACTCGCTGGAAAAAAGACGGGGGGTCCGTAAGCAGCTCTTGGGGCTGCTGGCCGACGATGGATCTCTGGTCTCGGATCTGGAGGGAATCAGCGCGGAGACCCGCGCCTATTACGGGGCTCTGTTCTCTCCGGATCCGTCCAGCGAGGATGCGCGCAGAGTTTTGTGGGAGGACCTGACGAAGGTTGGCCCGGAGGGCGCCGAAAAATTGGACGCTCCGCTAAGTCTGGCGGAGCTGACTGGCGCCCTCCGCCAGCTCTCTAGGGGAAAGTCCCCGGGGCTGGACGGGCTGACCGTGGAGTTCCACAGGGCGTTCTGGGACGTCTTGGGGGGCGACTACGCGCGGGTCCTGGGGGAAAGTTTGGCGACCGGGGAGATGCCCCTCTCTTGGCGCAGGGCGGTCATTGTCCTGCTGCCTAAGAAGGGCGATCTCCGCCTCCTTAAGAACTGGCGCCCGGTCTCCCTCCTCAGCACGGACTATAAAATCTTTGCCAGGGCCATGTCTGCTCGCCTTGGCACCGTGCTGGCCCACATGATCCACCCCGACCAGTCCTACACGGTCCCGGGCCGGACCATCCACGATAACAACCATCTGGTCCGGGACCTGGTCCACCACTCCCAGAGGGCTGGTCTGTCGGTCGCCTTCCTTTCCCTGGATCAGGAGAAGGCGTTCGACAGGGTGGATCACGAGTATCTCTTCGGGACTCTGCGCGCATTCGGGTTCGGGACACATTTCGTCGCCCGGATCCGACCTCTGTACGCCGCCGCGGAGTGTCTGATTAAAGTTAACGGGTCCTTGACGGCGCCCCTTCGCTTCGGGAGGGGGGTGCGTCAGGGATGCCCCATGTCCGGTCAGTTATATGCCATTTGCGTGGAGCCTTTCCTGCGCCTCTTGCGGAAGAGGTTGACGGGACTGGCTCTGCAAGGGCCGGGCGTGGAGGTGGTCCTCTCGGCTTACGCCGATGATGTGCTCCTCATGGTCACGGATCCCGCTGACTTGCGGAGGATGCGGGAATGCCAGCAGATTTACTCGGACGCATCCTCCGCCAAGATCAACTGGGAGAAATGTTTTGGACTCCTGGTGGGTCAGTGGCGGGTGGACTCCCTGCCGGAGGAGTTCAGGCCTTTCGCCTGGAGCACCACGCACCTCCTCTATTTGGGAGTCTACCTTAGCCCTGCCGAGGACGCTTGGCCGGCGAACTGGCAAGAGCTGGAGGCCAAAGTCACCGCTCGCCTAGGACGCTGGACAGGACTGCTCCGAGTGTTGTCCTACAGGGGTCGAGCGCTGGTCATAAACCAGCTGGTGGCCGCCATGTTGTGGTACCGGTTGGTCACTTTGATCCCTCCCCCTGCGTTTGTCGCCAAGATTCAGAAGAAGCTCATCGACTTCTTCTGGGACAAAAGGAAGCACTGGGTCTCTGCCGCGGTTCTGTGTCTCCCGCTTAGGGAGGGCGGTCAGGCGCTGGTGTGCCTTCGCACCCAGGCTGCGACTTTCCGTCTTCAGACGCTGCAGAGATACCTGTACGTCGAGAATCCTCCGAGATGGTGTGCGCTGGCGACGTTTTTCTTCCGCCAGCTGCATGGCCTCAATTACGACACGCAGCTCCTGTTTGCGAAAGTGGGCAGCAGGCGTGCCGGCCTGCGGGAGCTGCCTGTCTTCTACCAGGAACTACTATGGGTTTGGAACTACGTCGCTTCCAGGCGGAGCTCTCCCCCATCAGGAGCGGCGGCTCTCCTTCGGGAGCCGCTGCTCAGGAATCCGCACCTCCACGAACACGGGTTCGGGCGGCTGGCGGAGGGTAGGGCTGTGGCTGGCAAGGTGACCAGAGTCGGGGACCTGCTCGATGGCGGAGGAGCGGGCTGGATGGCGCCGGATGAGCTGGCGCGGCGCCTGTCCTGGGCCAACGTCCGGCTCGCGGTCGAAACCATCGAATCGGTAAAAGCGGCACTGGGCCCCGGCTCCACTAGGTGTATCGAGGCGGCTCAAGCACGTGGGGCGATCCTGCCCGAGCTTACCCCCGTTCGGACGGAATTCCTCATCGGCGCCCGGCCCCGAAATTCCCCTCGGGAACCGGCGCCTCACAACTTGAGCCGTCTCGAGGAAATACCCTCCGTGCCTTTTCATTCCGCGCGGAGGGGTTTCCTGTACGGGCTGCTCCTGCACACTCTCCACTTTGCCATCTTCGTCTACCGTCCGGACACGCCTTGGCGTGGCGTTTTGCCGACCGGCGGTAGCGGAGGTCCCCAATGGAGGGCTCTCTATGCGGGAGTCCTCCCTTGTTCCATCGGGGACTTGGCCTGGAGGGTGTTGCACGGAGCGGTCCCGTGCAATAAGGTTTTAAGTAGGTTCACGGACTCCCAGGCCGCCTGCATTTTTTGCGGCCTGGAGGAGTCCGTGTTTCACGTTTATATGGATTGTGAGAGGTTGCAGCCCCTCTTTCACTACTTGAAGGGGCTGCTCCTCGATTTTTGTTTGCACTTCAGTCCCACGCTCTTGATCTATGGTCACCCGGTGCGGAGGGGAGCGGACAGGTTGGAGGACCTCCTTGTGGGCCTGCTCCTGGGCCTGGCTAAAAGAGCCATCAATTGGTCCAGGCAGCGGGCGGTCGAGGGGGTTGTCCAGCCAGATTGCCTGCATCTCTTCCGCGGCCATGTTCGCGCCCGGGTGGCCCTGGAGATGGAGCACGCGGTGTCCGCCGGTGTGCTTGAGTATTTCCGCGACCGATGGGCGCCGCGGGGACTGGAGTGCATCATCAACACAGAAAACCAAATTTTAATTTGATTTGTTAAGCTTTAGTTGAACTTTTGTTTATTTACAGTTGGATTGGGTTTTTTTTTTGGGTCCAAATAAAAGAGTACCCTCTGTTCAGTAAATACCTGTTATTATTGTTCTCCTGCAGTCCGTGTATTATTTATACTCAGACACTACACACAGGCTTGAACCTGCTTTTAAAATAAAAACCAAAATCCTGGGGTCCTTGATTTTTAAATCTCCTTTTAGGCCCAATGGTCTTATACCATTCTGACATGATTTATTAACAGTCCAAAAATCCCTTCTTTAGTGTAATCTTCTTGGTTTTGGGGAATCTGTTGAATTTTGCGAATCTTACACATCCACTAACTCTATAGCCACCTCATTTAAAATCCTAGCATGTAGGCTATCAGGTCCAGGGGATTTCTTGGCTTATAGTCCCATTAATTTCTCCAGTACTATTTTTTTACTATTACTAATTTCTTTCAATTTCTCATTCTCACTAGCCCTTAGCTTCTCCACTATTTCCACAAGGTTTTGTGCATCGTCTTCAGTGAAGACAGAAACAAAGTATTTGTTTAATTACTCTGCCATTTCCTTATTCCCCATTATAATTTCTCCTGTCTCAGCCTGTAAGGGAACCACATTTACTTTCAGTAATCTATTACTTTTTACATACCTATAGAAGCTATTACAGTCTGTTTTTATGTCTCTCGCTGGTTTACTCTCATATTCTATTTTGTGTTCCTTTATCAATTTCTTGGTCCTCCTTTGCTGAATTCTAAAATCCTCCCAATCCTCAGGCTGACTACTCTTTCTGACAACATTATAAGCCTCTTCCTTTAATCTGATACTATCTTTAATTTCTCTTGTTAGCCACGGTTGGACAATTTTTTATGGGTATTTATATTCGTTGCAAATTATGAATTATTTATTCAAATGTTTGCCAGTGCTTTTCTACTGTCATATCTTTTAATCTAGTTTCCCAACCTACCTTCGTAGTGAGAAAAGCCTGTGGCAATGATGAGTTGCAATTAGACTGCACCCAATATTGGTCCATCCTTTAAGTCTAACGCCAATGAGCTTGGGCTTTAAGACTTGATTTAGGACTCCAATCATTTTATTAAGCAGTGAGGATGAATGTTGCGTGCAGCCGAAAGCATTTGCGCCTGGCGCTAATTCTCCAACTTTTCTACTGACACCGCCAATTCCTTGGCATTAACGAATTTCTAGTCCAAAAAGTGTAAGTAGTTAACTAGGGTAAAAGTTGGGCCTATTAGGGACCCAAAGGGAAATCTTCATGTGGAGGCAGAGGACATGGCAAAAGTATTAAATGGGACCCTTGCATCTGTCTTCACAAAGGAATCGGATGATGTGAAAGATACACTAAAAGAGGAGAGGGAAGTTATGGACAGGATAGTAATAGATTGAGAAAGCGTTGTAAAAAGATTAGCATTACTGAAAGTCGGCGAGTCACCTGGTCCAGATGGAATGCATCCTAGGTTGCTGAAAGAAGCAAAGGTAGAAATAGCAAAGGCACTGGTTACAATCTTTCAATCCTCAATAGATACAGGAGTAGTGCTGGAGGACTGGAGCATTACTAATGTTAGACCACTATTCAAGAAAGGGGAGAGGGATAAACCAGGAAATTACAGGCCAGTCAGCCTAACATTGGTGGTGGGGAAGTTATTTGAAAACATTATCAGGGACAAAATAAACTTTCATTTGGAAAGGCATGGGTTAATCAAGGAGAGCCAGCATGGATTTGTTAAAGGGAAATCGTGTCCGCCTAACTTGATTGAACTTTTTGATGAGGTAACAGAGAAGGTTGATCAAGGTAGTGCAGTAGATGTTGTATATATGGACTTTTGGAAGGTATTAGACAAAGTGCCACACATGAGGCTTGTTAAGAAAATGGAAGCGCATGGAATTAAGGGGAAGGTGGTGGCATGGATAGGAAATTGGCTCAGTGACTGGAAGCAATGGGTGGTGGTGGATGGATGGTTTTCAGACTGGGAGGTGGTTTGCAGTGCTATTCCCCAAGGGTCAGTTTTGGGTCCATTACTCTTTGCAATTTTTATAAACGACCTAGACTCGGGTGAAGGGAGCAGCATTATAAAGTTTGCAGATGATATGAAACTTGGTAAAGTAGTAGATAGTGACTGAGGATAGTTATAGGCTTCAGTATGACATAGACAGGTTGGTGAAATCAACAGAAGCAGATGGAGTTCAATGAGGAGAAGTGTGAAGTGATGCACTTTGGGAGGACTAATATGGAAAGACCGTGTAATATAAATGGAATGATTTTGAAAAGTGTAGATGAGCAGAGAGACCTTGGTGTCCATATACACAAATCCTTAAAGGTGGCAGGGCAAGTTGATAAGGTGGTTAAAAAAGCATCCGGGTTACTTGGGTTTATAAATAGAGGAATAGAATATAAAAGCAAAGAGATCATGCTAGAGCTTTATAAATCACTGGTTAGGCCTCAGCTGGAGTATTGTGGACAATTCTGGGCACCACACTTCAGGAAAGATATAAAGGCCTTAGAAAGGGTGCAGAGGAGGTTTACCAGGGATGAGGGACTTCAGTTATGAGCGGAGGTTGGAAAAGTTAGGACAGTTCTCCTTGGAACAGAGAAGGTTAAGAGATGACCTAATAGAGGTTTTCAAGATGATGAGAGGTTTGGACAGAGCAGATAGAGAAAATCTATTCCCTCTGGTGAGTGGGTCAATAACCAGAGGTCATAGATTTAAAATCATTGGCCAAAGATCTAGAGGGGGACACGAGGAGAAATGTTTTAACTCAGAGGGTTGTCGAGATCTGGAATGCTCAACCTGAAAAGGTGGTGGAAGCTGATTTCATAAATAATTTTAAAAGGGAGTTGAACAGGCACTTGAGGATGAGGAACTTACAGGGTTACAGAGAAAAAGCGAGGGGGTGGGAATAAGCACGACTGCTCTTTCAAAGAGCCAGCACAGGCACAACGGGCTGAATGGTCTCCCTCTGAGCTGTAAGTTTCTGTGATTTGAATTCTACTGCTCCCACTGGCTTCACTTTGACTGGAGAAGGTTGTCGATACCGTCCCCTCTGGGACACTTTACCTTACTCTACTGAAGATCTGGGACCTTTAGAAGGCCTCAAAGGGACTTACTCAGGTCTCTGCACGACAGGGCGGGATGGGTGGAAGATCTGCCCACAGTTCCCCCAATCAGAATTTAAAAGTCTGGTTAAATGCGGTGGAATGCCAGCAGAGTTGGGATCTGGCCCATTTTCCAGGTCTCCCGGTTGTTACTATTTCCAGCCCTTGAAATCAGTAGCCAGCGAATTTATATTGAAAAACACCAGCCTGAGACCCTTCAGATGAGCAGACAATGTCTCCATTTCCAAATTAGCTTCTAACGGCCTAAAGATAGAGTCAGCTCGGGATAGTATCAACACAGCAGAGCGGCACACAGAGGTCAGGAAGGCAACACGGTCCCACAAACAAAATATATAATGGCTATTGTGGTTTAAAATGCTTAGATTTGTTGTCTTAGGGCCAGAGTAAGAGGCCTGCTTCTGAGATAGGGACATGGATGAGTTATTGGGATGAAGCTTACATATTTCTTAAATCATGACTTTCAAAATGTGTTTGAATTAGTGGGATGATCAAGTTAGGGGAATGGTTGAGTTAATGGGATGATCGAGTTAGAGGGTAGCTGAGTTAAAAGGGTGATTGAGTTCGAGAAATGACTGAGTTAGTGAGATAACTGAGTTAGAGGAGTGACTGTGTTAGTGGGATGATTGAGTTAGGGGGTGGTTGTGTTAGTGGGGTCATAGAGTCATAGAGTCATAGAGTTATACAGCACAGAAATAGACCCTTCGGCCCATCGTGTCTGCCCTGGCCATCAAGCCCTGTCTCTTCTAATCCCATTTTCCAGCACTTGGTCCGTAGCCTTGTATGCTATGGCATTTCAAGTGCTCATCTAAATGCTTCTTGAGTGTTGTGAGGGTTCCTGCCTCTACCACCCTTTCAGTCAGTGAGTTCCAGATTCCAACCACCCTCTGCGTGAAAAAGTTTTTCCTCAAATCCCCTCTAAACCTCCTGCCCCTTACCTTGAAACTATGCCCCCTGTTTATTGACCGCTCTACTAAGGGGAAAAGTTTGTTTCTATCTATCGTATCTATGCCCCTCATAATTTTGTACACCTGAATCAGGTCCCCCCTCTGCCTTCTCTGCTCTAAGGAAAACAACCCCAGCCTGTCCAGTCTCTCTTCATAGCTGAAGCGCTCCAGCCCAGGAAACATCTTGGTGAATCTCCTCTGCACCCTCTCCAATGCAATCACATCCTTCCTATAGTGTGGCGACCAGAACTGCACACAGTACTCCAGCTGTGGCCTAACTAGTGTTTTGTACATCATAACCTCCCTGCTCTTCTATTCTATGCTTCGGCTAATGAAGGCAATTATCCCATATGCCTTTTTAACCACCTGTCCTGCTGCCTTCAGGGATTTATGTACATGCACACCAAGGTCCCTCTGATCCTCTGTCCTTCCTAGGGTCCTACCATTCATTGTGTATTCCCTTGCCTTGTTAGTCCTCCCAAAATGCATCACCTCAAATTTTTCAAGGTTAAATTCCATTTGCCACTGTTCTGCCCATCTGACCAACCTGTCTATATCATCCTGTAGCCTGAGGCTTCCCTCCTCACTATTTACCACTCCACCAATTTTCATGTCATCTGCGAACTTACTGATCATACCTCCTACATTCATATCTAAATCATTAATATACACTGCAAACAGCAAGGGACCCAGCACCGATCCCTGCGGGACACCACTGGACACAGGCTTCCAGTCACAAAAACAACCTTCGACCATCACCCTCTGTCTCCTGCTACTAAGCCAATTTTGGATCCAATGTGCCAAATTGCCCTGGATCCCATTGGCTCTTACCTTCTTGACCAGTCTCCCATGCGGAACTTTGTTAAAAGCCTTACTGAAGTCCATGTAGACTACATCAACTGCACTACCCTCATCCACAAACCTAGTCACCCCCTCGAAAAATTCAATCAAATTGGTTAGACATGATCTCCCCCTGTCAAGGCCATGCTGACTATCCTTGATTAATCCTTGCCCCTCCAAGTGGAGACTAATTCTGTCCCTCAGAATATTTACAATAATTTCCCTACTACTGATATTAGGCTCACTGGCCTGTAATTCCCTGGTTTATCCTGTAATGTATGTACCTTTAAGGGGGGAACTATCTTTTACAGCTCATGTATACAGCAGCACCGGCAGTGACCACACCTGTATATAGCACTGAGTAGTAATCTGTACAGATCAGTTCCAGTGTGAGCCACGTTGAGTAAACACCTGTTGTACCGTTCTCCTGCAGTCTGTGTCTTATTATACACAGACACAACATTGGCGACAAGGCAAGTTCGAATCTACCTGCAACTCTGCATCACCTCCCGGGGATTTGTTCCTGGAGATCAGTGGATTGGAGGTCAAGGCCAGAGACTCGGGCGTCGACCACGGGCAACCGCCCAGTCATCCAGCAGAGACTCGAGAATTGCAGGGGAGGCTGTCAAGAGCCAGGCTTGGCTTTCCAGTTGAGGTGGTCCAGCAAAATGGTCTGGCAACAGGTAGTGTGCAGACCCTTCCCAGACAGCGGCGGGCTAGAGCCCGACCGAGCGGCACAGCAAAGGGCCGAGCAGCGTCGACGGAGGAGAGAGACAGAGGGCAGAGCGCACAGGGCGCAGCCAGTGTTCAGGGGCCGAGCAGCGTCGAAAAGAGTGAGAGAGAGACGTGCAGAAATCCGTGAGGCGCCGCCATTGCCACAAGAACCGCCGAGAGCGGCATTGGCAGCAGCGCAGGAGAAGCGCGCGAAACCTACAGGGCGCCGCCATTGCCACAAGAACCGCCGGGAGCGGCGTTGGCAGCAGCGGGGGAGGAAGGAAAGCGCGGGAGATGCTATTTTAAGCCATTGGGAGATGCCATTTTAAACCACACACAAAATGCCGAAGAGTGGCAGTATCACCGCATTTGACAATGAAGTCGAAGATTGGACGACATATGTCGAACGAATAGAGGTATACTGCAAGGCAAATGAGGTGTCAGATTGTGATGAAATATGTCATTCATCAGACTCTGTAGTTAACTGTATATATTGTATTGCCTGCTCCGGTGTTTGTACCTTGTATTGTGTATAGGGCACCGCCCCCTTTGTGTGTCGGCTCCGCCCATACCTGGCCCTACTTAAGACAAGTCCAGGCTTGTCCTGCAGTAGAACAGCAGCACTCCAGGTGAAGCTAGGTGCAGCCACCGGCATCTTTTCTTTGCTAATAAAAGCCTTTGTTTTATTCTGCTAACTTCGAGTCTTGGAGTTATTGAGGCACATCACAGATGACAAGTAAGCGTCAGTATTGTTAAATTTATTGGGTGCAAAGATGTATGGTTTATTATGAAATCTAGTAACCCCAACGAAGCCAATGGAAAAGAGTTTTGAAGACATAGTAACGATACTAAAGGAACATTTAAACCCCACACCGCTGCTGATAGCAGAAAGATTCAAATTTCACAAACGGAACCAGCATAAGGATGAAAGCAATGCTGATTATTTAACAGAACTGCGCAAACTATCGCAACACTGCCAGTTTGGAGCGTGACTGGCAGATACCTTAAGGGACAAGTTTGTGTGTGGGCTTCAAAATGAAGGAACCCAGAAACGGCTTTTATCTGAAAAGGACCTTACGCTGGAAAAGGCTTTCAGCATTGCGGTATCATATGAAGCAGCAGCACGGGGCACTGCAGAGATACAACAGAGACCACAAGAATATGGCACAAACAAAATGTCATATGGAACAGAGAAGTGCGATCGCTGCGGCAGAACAACACACGACCAGAATGATTGCTGGTTCAAAGACAAAGTGTGCAGACAGTGTGGAAAAGTAGGACACATAGCACGAGTCTGCAGGTCGGGAAAGAAAACCAGCAATAAGAAACCTACCAAAGAAAAGTACAAGAAGGTACATAAGATGACGGAGAATAGTTCAGACGAACAAAAGAGTGATAATGACTCCGAAAGCAGGGAACTGAGTTGTCTGAAACTACATAATGCGATCACAACGGAGGATCACCGAATCATTTGGGTCGCTCTCAAGATAGCAGGAGTCCAGGTAAAGATGGAATTGGACACAGGATCAGCCCTAACAGTCATAAACTGACGGGACTATGAGCGGCTATTCTCACACATACCCTTGAGAGAAACAAAAATTATTTTGAAGGCGTACACGTGGCAAAAAGTCTACCCCAAAGGAAAAATAAGGGTGACCGTTATATATAACGGTAAGGAAACACCAAAACTCGACCTGTATGTATTGCAAGATGGAGGACCACCATTACTGGGACGTGAATGGATCCGGAAAATACAACTGGATTGGCATTCCATACAGGCACTGACTGTGGCTGAAAAAAGGATGACGACGTCACACCTGGGCGACTGTCAACGATCCTAACTGAAGTGAAAGAAGTGTTCCAGCAAGGACTCGGAACACTAAAAGGCATGACAGTGACGATTAAAATTGAAGAAAAAGCAAGCCCAAAATTTTTAAAGGCCAGACCGGTACCTTATGCGATCCGCCCAGCCGTCGAAGCACAGCTGGAGAGTCTGGAACATTCAGGTGTACTGTCCAAGGTAGACTGGAGCGAGTGGGCTACACCCATCGTCCCTGTGATAAAAAAGTCATTGACCAGCACGCCTGGGGAACCAAGGAAGGTTCGCATCTGTGGGGACTTTAAGGTAACAGTGAACCCGGTCCTTCACACCGTACAATATCCACTTCCGCAGATTGAAGATATTTTCGCCTCGCTAGCTGGAGTGAAACGCTTCACTAAGATTGATCTGGCCGAGGCGTATCTGCAAATGGAGGTAGAAGAAGCATCAAAAAAATACCTCACAATCAACACCCATAAAGGACTCTACCAATACAACCGGCTGGTATTCGGAGTAGCATCAGCTCCGGCTATTTGGCAGAGGGCAATGGAACAAGTCCTGCCAGCGATCCCAGGGACCCAGTGTTATTTGGATGACATCCTGGTCACAGGCGAAAATGACAGTGATCACCTTGCCAACCTGGAGCAGGTGTTCACTAGATTGCAGGAATATGGGCTCCGAGCTAACCGCCCAAATGCGAGTTTTTTAGAAAACAGATCTCGTATTGTGGCCACGTTATCGATAAAGAGGGGTTACATAAGTCCCCAGAGAAGATTGAGGCAGTAGTCAAGGCTCCAGCACCGGAAAATGTGTCACAACTGAGGTCGTTCCTCGGGCTGGTAAACTACTACCATAAGTTCTTGCCATATTTGTCTACAATACTACACCCACTGAACACCCTACTGCAAACTGGGGTGCCATGGAAGTGGAGTGACGAATGTAGATGAGCTTTCCAGAAGAGCAAAACACAAATCACGTTGAAAGAGGTATTGGCCCATTACAACCCGGCATTACCAATTCAGTTGGCATGTGATGCGTTACCCTACGGCATTGGAGCGGTGCTGTCGCACAAATTCTCGGACGGCTCAGAGAGGCCAATAGCCTTTGCGTCACGATCACTAACCTCAGCTGAGCGTAACTACGCCCAGATTGACAGGGAGGCCCTCAGCCTAGTGTGGGGAGTGAAAATGCTCAATCACAATCTGCACGGGCAGAAATTCACCTTGCTGACTGATCACCAGCCTCTTGTCTCCATTTTTAATCTGAAGAAGGGCGTTCCGGTGATGACTGTGCAATGACTACAAAGATGGTCACTTTTTCTAGGGGCGCACCTCTATGAGATTGAATATAAGGGCACGAAACAGCATGGAAATGCTGATGGGCTATCACGCCTGCCACTGCCTACTGCGGAGGAAGCACCAGCAGTGGGTCCTGTCGAAATATTCCATTCGACTATAGTTGAATACCTACCGGTAACTAACGCTTGTATCGAAAAGGAAACCCGAAATGACCCGACACTGCCTCGGGTATATAATTTGACGGTGAAGGGATGGTCAGCACATGGCGACTCACTGTTGCCAGCATTCTCGATGGAGAGAACAGCTGTCAGTGTGCTGGGGGACCTTGATGTGTGGATCCCGATTGGTAATTCCACCCAAGTTAAGTGATAGAGTGCTGAATGAGCTTCATGAGGGTCATCTGGGAGGGGTAAAAATGAAAAGCCTAGCCAGGGCTTATGTGTGGTGGCCGGGAATCGATAAACAAATCGAGGACCTGACCAAGAGCTGCTCAGGATGCCAGAAAGTCCAAAATGCACCATCACAGGCCCTTCTACACCCATGGGAGTGGCCCTCATCTCCATGGCAACGGGTGCATATTGATTTTGCTGGTCCATTCATGGACTGAATGTTTTTAATAGCTGTGGATGCGCACTCGAAATGGCCTGAGGTCATCAAAATGTCCTCCACCACCACGGAGAAAACTATTGCAGTCCTATGGAACATTTTTGCCAGGAATGGCTTGCCAGAACAGATTTGCTCTGACAATGGACCACAGTTTGTGTCCGAAGAGTTCCGGAGGTTCTTGAAAAAGAATGGGGTAAGGCATTACACATCCGCCCCGTATCATCCAGCCACAAATGGATTGGCTGAGAGGTTCGTACAAACCTTTACTATAGGCCTCCAAACATAGGAAGGAAGGGGGATGAGGTCCTGCATCAAGAATTTAGGGAGCTAGGTAACAGATTAAAGAGCAGGACCTCGAAGGTTGTAATCTCTGGATTACTCCCAGTGCCACGTGATAGTAAGTATAGGAATGGGAGGATAGAGCAGATGAATGCGTGGCTAAAGAGTTGGTGTAGGGGGGAGGGTTTTACTTTCCTGGATCACTGGGCCTGCTTCTGGGAAAGGTGGGACTTATACAAGTCGGACGGGTTGCACCTGAACCAGAGCGGGAAAAATATCCTTGCGGGGAGGTTTGCTAGCACTGTTGGGGGGGGTTTAAACTAACTTGGCAGGGGGATGGGATACAGAGGGGAGCTGAAATAGGGGGTGATGTGCTGCCAATTATAGAGAAAAAAACAAGTCAGCTTGGTAGACAGGGCAAATATATAAGGGCAAGGCTGGATGGCATCAATTTTAATGCAAGGAGTCTTGCAAATAAGGTGGATGAACTGAAGGTGTTGATAAACACATGGGAGTATGATATTGTTGCTATCACGGAGACATGGTTGAGGGCGGGGCAAGACTGGCAGCTCAATATTCCGGGGTACAGAATCTTCAGGCGAGACAGAGGGGGAGGTATAAGAGGAGGGGGTGTCGCAATATTAATTAAGGAGTCAATTACTGCAGTAAGGAGGGATGATATATTAGCAGGTTCCTCTAATGAGGCCATATGGGTGGAGCTTAAAAACAAAAAGGGGGCAAGCACTTTGCTGGGGGTGTACTATAGGCCTCCAAACAGTCAGGGGGAGATAGAGGAACAGATATGTAGGCAAATCTCAGAGAAATGTGCAAATAATAGGGTAATAATAATGGGGGATTTCAACTTCCCCAATATTAACTGGGATAGTCAGAGTGTGAAAGGCTCAGAGGGTGTAGAATTCTTAAAGTGCATCCAGGAGAGCTTTTTGAGCCAGCATGTAGAAAGTCCTACAAGAGAGGGGGCGGTACTGGACCTAATTCTAGGGAATGTGGCCGGCCAAGTGGAAAAAGTGCTAGTAGGTGAGCACTTTGGTGATAGTGACCATAATATGGTAAGATTTAAGGTGGTCATGGAAAAGGACAGGGGTGGGCCGGAAATAAAGGTTCTAAATTGGGGGAAGGCCGATTTTAATAGGATAAGGCAGGATCTGGCCAAAATGGACTGGGATCAGCTATTTGTAGGAAAATCCGCATCGGAGCAATGGGAGGCTTTCAGAAGGGAGATTGAGATCATACAATGGCAACATGTTCCCGTAAAGGTCAAGAGTGGTTCCAAAAACCACAGGGAACCTTGGATGTCAGGGGATATACAAGAATGGATTAGGAAAAAAAGAAGGGCTTTTGGTAGATACAAAAGGCTAAAGACGGAGGAAGCCCTAGAGGAGTACAAAAAGTGCAGGGGGATACTTAAAAAAGAAATTAGGAGATCAAGGAGGGGCCATGAAATAACACTGGCGAGCAAAATAAAGGAAAATCCTAAGATGCTTTATAAGTATATTAAGGGTAAGAGGATAACCAGGGAAAAAATAGGGCCAATTAGGGACAAAAGTGGCAATCTGTGTGTGGAGCCGGAAGATGTAGGAGGGGTTCTAAATGAATTTTTCGCATCTGTCTTCACTATGGAGAAGGACGATGTAGACATAGAAATAGGGCGGGGGGACTGCGATATGCTCGAACATATTAACATCGAGAGGGAAGAGGTATTGGCGGTTTTAGCTGGCCAAAAAATGGATAAATCCCCAGGCCCGGATGAAATGTATCCCAGGCTGCTGTGTGAGGCAAAGGAAGAGATTGCGGGGGCTCTAACACATATATTCAGGACCTCTCTGGCCACAGGGGATGTGCCAGAGGAGTGGAGAACCGCTAATGTAGTACCATTATTCAAGAAGGGAAGTAGGGAAAAACCGGGGAACTACAGGCCAGTGAGCCTAACATCAGTGGTAGGAAAATTATTGGAAAAAATTCTGAGGGACAAAATTTGTCTCCACTTGGAGAGGCAAGGGTTAATCAGGGATAGTCAACGTGGCTTTGTCAAGGGAAGATCATGTCTGACTAATTTGATTGAATTTTTTGAGGGGGTGACTAGGTGTGTGGATGAGGGTAACACAGTGGATGTGGTATACATGGATTTCAGTAAGGCCTTCGATAAAGTCCCGCACAGGAGACTGGTCAAGAAGGTAAGAGCCCATGGAATCCAGGGTGCCTTGGCACATTGGATACAAAACTGGCTTAGTGGCAGAAGGCAGAGGGTGATGGTCGAAGGTTGTTATTGTGACTGGAAGCCTGTGGCCAGTGGGGTACCACAGGGATTGGTGCAGGGTCCCTTGCTGTTTGTGGTCTACATTAATGACTTGGATATGAATGTAAAAGGTATGATCAGTAAGTTCGCGGATGATACAAAAATTGGTAGGGTGGTGAATAGCGAGGAGGGTAGCCTCAGTCTGCAGGACAATATAGATGGGTTGGTCAGATGGGCGGAACAGAGGCAAATGGAATTTAACCTGGAAAAGTGCGAGGTGATGCACTTTGCGGGGACTAACAAGGCAAGGGAATACACAATGAATGGTAAGACCCTAGGCAAGACGGAGGGTCAGAGGGATCTGGGTGTGCAAGTACACAGATCCCTGAAGGCGGCGGAACAGGTGTGTAAGGTGGTAAAAAAGGCATATGGGATACTTGCCTTCATTAGCCGAGGCATTGAATATAAGAGCAAGGAGGTAATGATGGAGCTGTATAAAACACTGGTTAGGCCACAGCTGGAATACTGTGTGCAGTTCTGGTCGCCACAGACAGGAAGGATGTGATCGCATTAGAGAGAGTGCAGAGGAGGTTCACCAGGATGTTACCAGGGCTGGAGCGCTTCAGCTATGAAGAAAGACTGGGCAGATTGGGTTTGTTTTCGTTGGAGCAGAGGAGGCTGAGGGGGGACATGATTGAGGTGTACAAAATTATGAGGGGCATAGATAGGATGGATGCTGAGGAGCTTTATCCCTTAGGAGAGGGTTCAATAACTAGGGGGCATAGATTCAAGGTAAAGGGCGGGAGGTTTAGAGGGGATTTGAGAAAGAACTTTTTCACCCAGAGGGTGGTTGGAGTCTGGAACTCACTGCCTGAAAGGGTTGTGGAGGCAGAAACCCTCACAACATTTAAGAAGCATTTGGATGAGCACTTGAAATGCCATAGCATACAAGGTTACGGACCAAATGCTGGAATATGGGATTAGATTAGACAGGGCTTGATGGCCGGCGCGGACACGATGGGCCGAAGGGCCTCTATCCGTGCTGTATTACTCTATGACTCTATGACTCTAAGGCAATAAAGGCTATGTACAATGACAACATTCCGCTGCAGCACAAGGTGGACAATTTCCTGTTCGCCTACCGGAATGCGACACATGCAGTCACCAACCAGGCCCCAGCCATGATGTTCTTTAACCGAAGGTTAAGATCTCGCCTGGATTTGCTCAGACCAAACGTACGAAGAGATGTTGAGAGTAAGCAATTCCAGCACATCCATGAGAAGCCAACAAGGAGCTTCAATGTAGGGCAACCAGTCTTGGCCCGCGACTACCGAACAAAAAAATGGCAGCCAGGAACGATATGCACACGGCAGGGCCCACTAATGTACACAGTGGACGTTGGGGAGAGCATCGTGAGACGCCATGCTGACCAGATCCTAGAGTCACAGGAACAAGTCAACCCCATGCCTCGCCCATACGTACCTGGTGATGAACCCGACATACAGGTCGCATCTACCCCAGAAACAGTAGCATCGGAAGCTGATGAACCAACTGACGACAGGGGGCCAGAATCGCCTCGGCACGAAGAGCAAGACACTCGGGAAAGGCGCTATCCAGAAAGGATCAGGAAGCCTCCCCAAAGACTGAATATATAAATAGACTATTTTCAGCTAATGTTGCATGTTAAAAGTGTTATTTATAATTAGTTTGATATTTAATTGTTAAATGAGTGTTATGGAGCTGTTAATCTAAAAGGGGAGGAATTGTAATGTATATACCTTTAAGGGGGCAACTATCTTTTACAGCTCATGTATACTGCAGTACCGGCAGTGACAATACCTGTATATAGCACTGAGTAGTAATCTGTACAGATCAGTTCCAGTATGAGCCACGTTGAGTAAACACCTGTTGTACCGTTCTCCTGCAGTCTGTGTCTTATTATACACAGACACAACAAATCCCTACTACCCTTCTTGAATAATGGTACTAAGTTAGCTGTCCTCTCGTCCTCTGGCACCTCCCCTGTGGCCAGAGAGGTTCTGAAAATTTGTGTCAGAGCCCCTGCAATCTTGTCCCTTGCCTCACACAGCAGCCTGGGATACATCTCATCTGGGCCTGGGGATTTATCCACTTTTTAAGCCTGCTAAAACCGCTTGTAACTCCTCCCTTTCGATACTAATTTGTTCAAGTATATCAAAAGCCCCCTGCCTGATTTCTATGCCTACATCAGTGACTGAGTAGTGGGATGATTGAGTTAGCGGGTGGTTGTGTTAGTGGGATGACTGAGTTAGTGGGATGATTGAGTTAGTATAGTTAACCTGTGAGGGTCCACTGAGACATGAATTGATATGAACAGAAAATGAAGGGTGAATAATTCAGAAAGGTTACATTTTTAAACAAATGGTTCTATCAATCCCCAGCATTATCACGAACCTGTCTGACTATCCTTGCTGCCTCATTCAGTGAGATTGCTGAATTAGTGCCAATTGTGAAAAATGAGCAATTAGTCTATTCCTGTGGACTTATGCCCATTGGGAATGTGATTAAAACTGCCGAAAATCATTTCAGTTAGGACCCAGCGGAGCAGATACTTGCAGCCCCATCTGTCTGGCTGGATTCAGCCGCTGGTCCCAGAGGTATGGGAAAACCGCTCAAACCACAGCTGAGGGGGTGCAATTTAACCCATAACAGGTTTATTCAGGGGAGAGACCCAGGAATCTGTCTCAATTTGGGGCCCTTTGGACTCAGGTGAACCTGTGCCTTTACAGAAAATAGTAGCCTGTATGTGAAAGGGACACATTTGTCTTCTTTACTTTCTTGTGTCTCCCAAGTGGCATTTTATAAATTGCACCAAAAGGTTTCTTTCCTCGTCTGTGTCAGGCTTGTGTCTATAGACGACATTGGGGCTGGATTTAGCATTTCCGCCATGAACAGATAAAGCAAAAATGGTGACCAATCTTTGGGATGTCAATGGGTGACAAGCTTGAACTCTTTGACCGACTGGGTGAGTGAGCGAATGCCCAGTGTGGAAATCAACTCTATCAATCAGAGACCCCAGGTCTGGTCTCTGGACTGAGATGAGTTAGATAATCTCTACTGAAAGACAGATATAGTGCCATTGGGCTCAGTTTCTCAGGGTAGAGGAGGGGGAAAATCAGCCAGGATTCTCGCTCCTGGCATTTAGTGACCCCTGTTGGAAGGTGTATATGTGTATGTTGGAGGATGGCAGCATCAGATTTCACTGTGGTGCCTCTCGTGGTCAAATAGTCTGATATGAGGCGGAGCAAGGCCAAAGATCAAGCTTGTGATTATCATCACCTGGATTGGTTAGTATTCATACTGAACAGTTAGCCTCATCTGTGAAGAGGAGAGAGAACTGTTGCGGAATTGGAAATTAATAATCAAGAGTTGATGGATATGTGAAACTTCAGTGGTTCCTTTGTCTGGACAGTATTTTGCCAGTGCCCAGCTTGGTGCCAATCAAGCATGACTCAACAGTTCCCTTCCCAGACCCACGAACCTAAATTCAGCAATTCTGCACTCCCAAGAGGCATCCTCGCTCGAAGAAAACATGGGCTAGAGATGTGATAAAGCATATGAAAGAAATACTTGCATTTATATAGTGTCTTTCACAACCTCAGAACGTCCCAAAGTGCTTTACAGCCAATTAAATACTTTTGAAGTGTAGTCACTGTTGTAATGTAGGAAAAGTGGCAGCCAATTTTGACACAGCAAGATCCTACAAACAGCAATGAGATGAATGAGCAGGTAATCTGTTTTAGAATCATAGAATGATATATCACAGAAGGAGGCCATTTGGCCCATCGTGCCTGTGCTGGCTCTTTGAAAGAGCTATCCAATTAGTCCCACTCCCCTGCTCTTTCCCCATCGCTCTGTAAATTTTTTCACTTCAGATATTTATCCAATTTTCTTTTGAATGTTAATATTGAGTCTGCTTCCACTAGCCTTTCAGGCAGGACATTCCAGATCATAACAACTCGCTGTGCAATCTCCTTAAATCTGTGTCCTCAGGTTTCAGTGTTCTGAGTGATGCTAGTCTTCCAGCTGTACCACCACAGGTGCTCCATTTGGATTGAGCCTCCCATTGTTTATCCTAACTAGGTCACAGCTATGACACATTAATCTGTAGTTTCTGTGTTGGTGTGTTAGCTTTAGACTCGCAAGGCTTCATAGTGTATACTCTTGTTGTGAGCGTATTCCTCTAAGTGTCGACTGAAGCTCACTGGGTAGCACTCTCACCTCTGAGTCAGAAAGTTGTGGGTTCAAATTCCACTCGAGAGAATTTAGCACATAAGCTAGGCTGACACTCCAGTGCAGTGCTGCGGGAGTGCTGCATTGACGGAGGTGCTGCCTTTCGGATGAGACGTTAAACTGAGGTCCCATCTGCTCTCTCAGGACGTAAAATATTACATGGCACTTTTCAAAGAAGAGCAGGGGAGCTTTCCCTCATGTCTGGGCCAATACTTATCCCTCAACCAACATCACTAGACAACTATTGACAAACATTCACTATAAGCCCACTGACTCCCACAGCTACCTGGACTACACTTCCTCCCACCCTGCTTCCTGTAAGGACTCTATTCCACTCTCCCAGTTTCTCCATCTCCGCCGTATCTGCTCTGATGATGCCACCTTCCATACTAGTGCTTCCGACATGTCTTCATTTTTCGTCAACTGAGGATTCCCCTCTACTGTGGTTGACACGGCCCTTGACCATGTCCATTCTATTTCCCGCACTTCTGCTCTCACCCCTTCCCATCCCTCCCGGAACCACGATAGGGTGCCCCTTGTCATCACCTTTCACCCCACCAGCCTCCACATTCAATGGATTACCTGCCATCATTTCCGCCACCTCCAGCGTGATCCCAGCACCAAACACTGAAGGGATAATTACTAGTACTAGCCCCTTTAGGGCTACCCTGGATCAGATGTATTTCTCAGATGTTCACTTTCAACTAAAGTTTGAGGTAGCCGAATCCTAAAGACGCTTAATTGGGCCTAATGGTCCGGACTATCTCTCCCTAAAGGAAAGGAACAACCTCAAAATGTTACCGTCCTCCAGATAGCACTTTTAATAAATTTAGCTAGGCTGTAATGTTCCGGATATTATGAGGGTCTGGAAAGCTCCCCCAGAATTCTGCAACTCCTCACCAAAGAGTGTACAGTGATTGAGTTTGTGAGTTTGATGCAGAAGTCTTATGTGAGACAATTCTAAAAATATATAGATTTATTAAAGAACCGACATGTAATTTACAGTTGATGAGTCAATTGCAAAATTAACAATTCCAAAAAGAGAAAGCTTACAATCTTATTATCAGAGAACCTTACTTTCAAATCTTAACTTTGTTACAGTTTTACAGTTCCTAGTGTTCCACAGGGTATCCACTAAAATCAAATACCTTTGATCCCTGAGGTATAAAGAGTTGGAGACTTACAGAGCCGCCACTGAAGCCGAGAACCACTTTGCCCCTTTAAAGCGAGCCTACTAGCCCATTTGAGAGTTCAATATTTATACCCTTTTCCAGTGGTATTTCCTTTAAGGTTTTCTACTGATGTAAGCTAATTATCTCTAGTCATTTTTCTGCTGACCCCAGCAATTCTTACAGTCACCTCAGCTGGTAGTATTACAGAATCATATCTCCTCTCTAGATGTTCTAAGTTTCCCATAGAAAATGGTATGACGGCAGGTGTGTATTTTACTTGATGTCATTTTTACGAAGGCAGATGTTTCTTATTTTTATGTGCTTCTTTACGAAGTGTAAATAAGAACACCTTATCCAGGGTGAACCATTGTTTCATTTCGAAAGGTTCAGCCTGCTGGAGCCTTTAACCTTCTGTTTCAATAAGGTTATTGATTCAGTGTCAACAACTATCTTACCTCAATAGCCTGAATGCTTTCACAGCTTTTTCATAGTTCATTTTCTAGATTTCCAAACCCAGTTTGTCATGTTTTAATAAGGCCAGAATTCTTTCAAAAGACAGTGTATTTATCTGAATAGGTTATATGGCTTATTCCTTCACAACACATCTTCCCCTCACCTCCCCTTTCAGCATTCTGAAGGGACCGCTCCCTTCGCAACACCCTGGTCCACTCCTCTATCACCCCCAACACTGCTTCCCCTTCGCCTGGCACCTTCACGTGCAAGCGCAGGAGATGCAACACCTGCCATTTTACCTCTCCCTTCCCATTGTCCAGGGCCCCAAACACACCTTCCAAATGAAACAACGATTTACTTGTACTTCTTGCAATTTAGTATACTGTATTCGCTGCTCATGATGTGGTCTCCTTTACTTTGGGGAGACCAAACACAGATTGGGTGACTGCTTTGTGGAACACCTCTGTTCAGTCCGTAAGGGTGTACCCGAGCTTCCGGTCGCTTCTCACTTTAATTCTTCGCTCCACTCCCACTCTGACCTCTCCATCCTCGGCCTCTTACACTGTTCCAATGAAGCTCAACGTAAGCTCGAGGAACAGCACCTCATCTTTTGATTAGGTACTTTACAGCCTTCTGGACTCAATATCGAGTTCAACAATTTCAGACCATAACCTCTGCCCCTATCTTTTTTTCATTTTTTTTTCTCTCTCACATGGCAGCTGCCGATAATTCTGCCATTGCCATTTGCACTTCAACTAGAGCCATCTTTTATTTCTTAACTTGCCCCATTACCATCTCCTTTTGCCTTGCACCATCATCCCTTTTGTCTCTTAATCTCCCCTGCCTTCCACCCTATCACAGACCTTCCCTTTTGTTCTTTCCTCCCCTCCCCACTTTCCCTGCCCATACACTTGCTTTAAAATCTGTTCCATCTCCAGCTTTTTCCAGTTCTGACGAAGGGTCATCGACCTGAAACGTTAACTCTGTTTCTCTCTCCACAGATGCTGCCTGACCTGCTGAGTATTTCCAGCATTTTCTGTTTTAATTTCAGGTCTCCAGCATCCGCAGTATTTTGATTTTGTGTCACTAGAACATTGGCCTGAACCTGTACCTGGTATGTCTGTCTCCATCCCCTCCTCCTGAAAGGGAAATCTACCCACAATTCATTCATGATGGTCATGATGTCACTGGTGAAAAAAAGGAAGACTTGCATTTCTATAGCACCTTTCACGAACTCAGGATGTCCCAAAGTGCTTTACAGCCAATGAAGTACTTTGAAGTGTAGTCACTGTTGTAATGTAGGAAATGCAGCCGCCAATTTACCCATAATGTCTGTTTCTAACCCCTTCTGAAAAGGTAATGCAGATCTGCCAATAAAAGCACAGCCAACTCCTTTACACCTAAAGGATTATCAGCTAGAGATGAGGAAAAACATTTAGCCCATTTTACTTCAACGATCCAGGCAACAAAAACATAGTACCCCAACACAAAATTCAAGTGGTTGTGAATCGAGTCTTAAGGTGTTTACCTCCGCTGCTCGATCCCGTGTGTAGATTACTGTCTGTGTGAAGCAGAACTCCTGGCATCAGCCCTGAATCCGACATTAAAATAGAAACACCAAATACACAGCAGCTCAAAAGACAAAAAATAAAACAGCATTTTTGTTTTTTCCAGGCATGTTCTCACTGGAAGGGAGAAGATTGAGGGGTGATAGGATTCTAAAATGCCTAGATAGCGTAGATCATGACAAGCTGTTTAACTTTGTCCAGAACAGTAGAACCAGAGGACACGGCCTGCGCTCGAAGGGGTAAATTCAAAACAAATCTTCAAAAACAATATTTCAGTGAGCAAGTGGTCAATCTATGGAACAGACTCCCTAGGGAGATGGTGGAAGCAGTTAGTATTGATTCATTCAAATATTATTAGATAGATTTCTTAAAGATAATATTTTGGGATAGAGTATATAAGTAATTTGAGACACGGCATATGGTGAGTGTAGCGTATTTGGGAGGAACAGGTGACTTTGGGCCTGTGGCTTCCAAAGCTCTCCATCACTGGGGGTTTCCTCACCTCATGTCTGGGTCTGTTGTAGATTCATTGATAGAGATTGATCGCTGTGATTAGTCAACAACTCCATTATCTTATCATGTGACCAGGATGGTAGCAGGTGAGCTAGTTGGACTTCGGCCTTTCTTCATCTAGCAATTCCCATGTTCCTATGTTTGGTGTACACTTCACCAAAGCTAAATTTGCAGTTTGCCGGTTTGACTCAGTGACTCCTTGGCTTATTGTCAAAGTTTGACTTCAGTCAGTATTCTAAATGATGTATTTACTGAAGGAGGCATTCAGTGGAATGTCCTTCTCCTTTAAATCTCCTTCCCCTTTAAGTGTCTCTGCCAGCTAATCTACATTGCTCAGAGCGCTTGGATTCCAGTGCAGGACTAGAGAAATCGGATCCCTCTCCCACTCTCCCATAATTTTAGACACTCGCCTGCATTTCACTGCTTGATTATCATGACACCCTCGCTTGATTTAATTAGACTCCGTAACAAACCGCATCTGGCTGCTCCCATCCTGAAACACTCATCAAAGCTGTCACTGCGCCTGGCCCCCAGTTTGATTAAGCTCTGGCATTTCAGCTCAGCCCTGCCAGCTACACTGCTCCAACACGCCACAGGCTGATCGAGTGATTCAAGGGCCCTTCCCCTCCTACACCCCCCCCTTAAAATGCTCAAAGCGAACAGTGTCTATCAGAGACAAGAGTTCATAAACCAATGAATCAGCCCCATTGGTTAGAAACAAATTAAGTACTTATCTGTGGCCCATGAGGCACATATTAAATCACAACTCTTCAGCAAGGCCGTTGACGGGAAGTGATGACAGATATTGCGAATGAGCTGACCTGAGGGCTATGGCCTTATATAGCGCCTGTCAATCTCCACGTTCTAACTGGGAGGCCTGGGGAGCTAGGTGTTGACAAAAAATATATAGCGCAGTTGTCGGAGGAGAAGGCCGAGATCCAGAAATTAATTAGCATTTTGATATTTCCTCAAAGTTTATTAAAGCAGCGAGCTACCCAGCGAGAGAGAGAACAAAAAATATCATTAACCTTAAAAACAGAGCTAGGCTGTTCAGAGATGATGTTGGGAAGCACTTCTTCACACAAAGGGTAGTGGAAATCTGGAACTCTCTCCCCCAAAATGCTGTTGAAGCTGGGGGTCAATTGAAAATTTCAAAACTGAGATTGATAGATTTTTGTTAGGTAAGTGTATTAACAGCTACAGAACCAAGACGGGTAGCTGGAGTTAAGATACAGATCAGCCGTGATCTAACTGAATGGAATGGCCTCCTCCTGTTCCGGACACCTATTTCAATGGACTGAAGACTTGTGCAGACTGGTTTGAATTCTCCTGATTACCGCCCTTTAAGTGAATGATAGAAGGAAAGAAAAGAAAGAAAAACTTGCATTTATAAAGCACCTCAGGACGTCCCAAAGCGCTTTACAGACAATTAAGTATTTTTGAAGTGTAGTCATTGCTGTAATGTCGAAAACTAGTGACAATTCAGAGGACTAACAGAGTATTCCATGGACTGTAGGATCACTAGAGTTTGTCACCGGCTCGTTCGCCAACTTGATGAACTGAAGAGGTCGAAGTGAAACTGCTGGTCGATCAGACTCCTATTTTGTGTCGCCCACGTGGCTCAGTTGGCAGGTGCACTGCCCTTTATGGGACTGAGCCTCACACAGCAGGGAGCTCCCAGGTTCGATCTCATCCATGCTGAGTTAACTGGGCTCTGCCAAGCTAGCAGCAGGGGGCCCTACCTTTGGCCGAGTGCCCCTGTGCCTGTGATATGCTTCAGTTTCTCTTGATCTGCCCTCTCAGGTGGACGTGAAAGATCCCACGGCACTAGTTTGAAGAAGAGCAGGGGAGCTCCCCCCAGTACCCCACAACCAACATCACTAAAAATCAGATTATCCGGTCAATTACCTCTTTGCTGTTTGTGGGATCTTGCTGTGTGCAAATTGGCTGTCACATTTCCTACATTACAACAGTGACTACGCTTCAAAAGTACTTCATTGGCTGCAAAGCACTTTAGGATGTCCCGAGAATGAAAAAGGCGCTATAGAAATGCAAGTTGGTTCTTTCTTTCTCCTCCCATGTGCTGCCAGGCTCTTGCCCCTGACTGCCACCATGCTCCAGAGAGTCTCCTCAGATCCCAAGCCCAGAACTGAGCCTCCCATTCCCTCCCATCCCCCACACTCTCCTTCCCCACACCTCTTGGCTTTGCCTAGGCTCACCACCACCTTCTCAGGGACATCTAGTGATGGGCAATAAATGCTGGCCTTTAAGCGATGTCCAGATCCCAAGAATGGACTTTAAAAATGGCATTTGTCAGAGGTAAAAGGGTTTTTATAAAGGGTTTCCCAGCTGTAGGAGATGTGTTTTAATCTCCAGACTCAAAGCCTTTATGCGATGATTCTATCAGCTGAGGCTCCTTGATCTATCTCAGCCATGGTTGCCCAGTGTGCATCAGCAGTGCGATCCCAGGAAGCTCATTGCTGCTGTGCCGATGGCCCCTCACTCTGATGTCTGCAGGCGAGGCCTCTGGGGATTTGGTTGTAAGGCTCAGAAAGCACAAGGAAAGTCGGGGGAACCATTTTGATGCCACAAAAATAATTCTACCTGAATTTCCTGCGGGGTGTACACACTGCTAATGCGTTGAAACCGTGAGGAAGTTTCTCCTTCTGTAACATACCCCTTCACCAGAATAATTGCACCCTTCCGTACATCACACTGATATAACATTTTGTTAATGGTTTTATTGGCCCAGTAATTCGGGTCCAAATGCGTGAGTACGGTCCGGGTACTCACGCATCTGGCCGGATGAAATGCCGGCGTTCAGGAAACACCGTGCATGCGGGGAACGCGGGCATTTCCAGTCCTCTGAACAAAGGGGTTCAGAGGCTAAACGCATGCGCGGTATCGGGCAGCGTGTGCGCCTTGGGATTCCTGTATTTTGAGAGAGATGCGCGTGTGTAAAGGCCTCCGATATTTACACACAGAAAAACCACACGTAAGTACTTAGTTTTTCAGGTAAGTGGTCTATTAATACAATTTAGAATTTTTTTTTCCACAGGTTTGTTATTTTTAAAGAATTTACAGTAAGGTAAGTTTAGTTTTAGCCCCGATTTTTTATAAATTTTTTTTTTTCAAATTTTAAAATTATTGTTTAAAATAGTTTTTCATAGTTATTTATGGTTCATTTAAGTAGTGCAATGTTTTTTTTAATTTTCTTTCAGGTTTAAGTAGTGTTTTGGGGCCAGGAGTTTTCATGAGTTTGACAGCTCTCACTGTCAAACTTATGAATGAACTTTTGCAACCTCCCATTGGTTGCCCTGTGCTCACGTGATCCCAGCCAGCTCATCGCACTAAGTACGCCGCTGGGTCACGCACTCACAGTGCGGCAGGACCTCAAGCTGGCCAGTCACAGGAATGTCATTGCGGGCCAGATTTCAGATGTCGGCGCGCCGGGTAAGTCCACCTTGGGGCCTTGCACGCGCGGCAATCACCCGAGCCGAATTACTGCCCCAATTATGTAGTTAGAGACAAAGTACTCCTCACAAATGATATCGAATACACATGTTATATGAAATATTTAGAACTACACACAGGCCCCAAATTTCTTCAGGGTTTCAGTGATCTCCAATTGTAACTCTGACTGCTCTGAGTCTCTGCCCTTTCTGGAAGTTCCCTCGCTGCCTTGTAAGAGGCGGGGCCTCCGCCAGCCCTGTATAAGGCAAAGGGGGTGGAGCCAGGACTGGCGCACCCTAAGCTGGGAGATCCTGCTCCTTGAGTTCACTGGGAACTCCATTTGCCGGGTGAGGGCACCAGAGGCTCCAGCAGGCACGGGGTGGGCAGGGGCCGAAGGCCTCCCTTTTGGGGCTTGCACCCACTTGCCCCATTTCAATGAGGTTTGTTTCCAGCTTTCTGTCAGGGTCAGCATTGGAGGGTAACCACCAGGCGCAATCCTGGCATAAACCCCAACTTAGCAATGGTCGTAGTGTCAGGAATTGGGGGAGGGAAATGGGAAATTTGTCGGGACCTGGTCCTGCCAGGATTCCACCCCATGGAGGGGAGGCCAGGTAGTTCCAGTGGGGGGCCGGGGACCCTGGGCCGCTCTCCATACCTCAAGGGGGCGATGCTGAGGGAGTTGCCGGCTTCTCGAGGAAATTCAATGCAGTCACGTCCTGCTCAGGTTGGAGGTTTCATCACATGCCCTCCCACCTCCATTCACCCTGCCACCCCCCAATGCTCCCATCATTGGTCACCCCACACATCCATCCTTGTGAGGCCCCACCTTCCTACACCGATTGGATAGGGAACAGGCTCTTTGTTACCTGATTGGATGGTTCTTGACTCTCAGTCAAACAGCCTTTTTTTCCATCTCTAATATTTTTATAGCTGAGAAACAAAAGTGTTCAAAGAAAATGAAAAACAAACAATTTTTTTAATGCCCTTTTGATTTTTCTCCTGGTTTTTGCTCATGGTCCCGGAGATTAAGCTGGAATTGCTGGAGACTCCAGGTCAATCCTGGAGTGTTGGTGACTCTACCCCCTGATAGGCCCCATGGAACCGACACTCGCAGGTGTCGGCTCCACCCTGGGCCGAGTAAAGACCCCAGCATGCTGGAGAGGGCAGGTAATCGACCCTGGAGAGCGGAGGGTTGATCACCCTGTAGGGACAGGCCAATAACTCCCTTTGAGAGCTGCAGACTTGGGGCTGCTCTGCCCAGAAAGGGTGAGACATGCCGGGCCTCAGTGGGAGGGCGTATCGCTGACGCACCCTCACAGGCCTACCAGCCCTGACTGTACTAATGACCTTGGCCCTGCAATTTGGGATGTGGATGGAGGCCAACAGCCTTCACTTGAGGCTGCTCTGAGCTCTGCTCCACTGCACTTACACCAGTGGAGAGGGCCCACCAGAATTACCAGCCTGCTATTCCACATCAACTTAATTTAACTCCCATTCCCATTATTCATAAACCTTCACAATTATATGAAACATCCTCATACACAGGTCAGAAGTGGGGATGTTCGCTAATGATTGCACAGTGTTCAGTTCCATTCGCAATTCCTGAAATAATGAAGCAGTCCGTGCCCACCTGCAGCAAGGCCTGGACAACATCCAGGCTTGGGCTGATAAGTGCCAAGTAACATTCGCGCCACACAAGTGCCAGGCAATTACCATCTTTTTACACACTTAAGGCGTGTAATACGCACTTAAGAAATTTAATTTGCAGGAGAACAGGGAGAAGTATCATGTGCAGTTAAGGAAGACAAAAACAGCCATAAGAGATCTCTGGAAAATACTCTGTATTGAGTAGCATCATTACTATTAATAGCGACAGTAATGTCATCTTGGATAGGTTAGGAAAAATTGACAGGGCTCCATCCAAGGTGATTAAAGACTGGGACAGGTACCCTGTGAGCTCCTTGCCCATATCTTTAATACTTCAATAGAGTCAGGGATAGCTCCCTTAGACTGTTAGTTCTTATTTTCAAATCAGGACAAATCAGAGCCTGGGAACTGCAGGCCTATCAGCCTAACACCTATAATTGAGAAAATGCTAGAAAGGATTGAAAGAGATTCCCTTTATGATCACTGGGAAAGGGAAGGGGCCATTAGAAATTCTCAAAGCCGCTTCCAGTAAAATAAGTCATGCCTAACAAATTTTATAGTTTTTTGAGGCAGTCATTAGGATAGTGGAGGAGGGAATTCCAGTAGACATTGTCTACTTGGACTTTCAGGAAGCCTTTGATAAGATTCCTCACACTAGGTTACTTCACAAGGTAGAATCTTGTGGTATCAGTAGGAATTTGAAATGCTGGATTAGAAATTGGCTCAAATCCCGCAGCCAAAAAGTTGTAGTTAATGCATGTGGTTCACCTTGGAGACATGTTATTAGTGGTGTCTCCCAGGGATCGGTCCTAGGCCCGCTATTCTTCATGGTCTTTATTAATGACCTGGACAATGGTGTTAGGAGTATGGTCAGTAAATTTGCACTGAGATCAATCTCAACTTCTTGCAGCTGTTTAATCCCAGGATCGCTGGCCCCTCAGTGTCGGTGACATAGAACATGCAGTTGATGTCCTTTCTTTTATGTGTCCCTTTGATAAAGGTTATTCCGAGTTGTTTAATCTCACTCCCCCCGTATGCTGTCAGCGTGACATTACTTGCCTTTAAACAATCGCTTTTCGGGTAGCCATCTTCTCTCAGGTTTTCGGGAAAGATCTGCTGGTACAGTCTCAATGGGAGAATGTTGCTCTGAGCCCCTGTGTCCAGCTTCAACTTTAAGTTGATGATTGTGGGCTGATTTTTGACCTTTTTTTTGATTTGGATGATGGTGTGCAATTCTCTCCTCGGAGTATTTTCCGCTCTGGACATCTCGTGAAGCTGTATCTTTATGGTTTCGATGTTTGGTGCATTGTAGTGATCATCATCATCATCCTGCTCATCCATGGCATGTATATTGTGTTTCTTTCTCTGGTTCTGCTGTCCGCCTTTGTTTTTGATGTATGTTCCTCCTTTCTTCGTTCTACACCTCTTTTCCCAGTGGTTTAGTTTGCCACATGCATTGTAGCTTGTTCCATATGCTGGATATTTCCTCTTGTCTGTGTAATCGTGCGGTCTTCCACAATTTCTGCACATGTTTCCCCCATTGTCATGTGCATGTCTTTGTGTGTTGTACTTTTCTCTCACTGCATCCACTCTGTTGTCCATCTCAGAAGCCATCCGCATGTCAGCCGTTTGAGAAATCAGCGTTTTCATTTGCTGCTTCATGGCTTCATGAGCTCTTGCAGTACCTATAGCCTCTGTTATTCCGAGCTTTTCTTTTCCTATCAGGGCTTTTTGTACCTCTACATGCGCTGACCCCCATATTAGCTGGTCCACAAGCCTTTCCTCCATTTCCTTACATTTACACTTGCTGGCTTCATTTCTCAGCCTTGTCAGGAAATTGTCAGCTGTTTTACCGGGTTCCTGTCTTAGACTCTGGAATTTGTATCTGTGTATACGGTGATTGGATTTAGGCTCTAGATGGTTGCTGAATTTATCAAAAATTGTCGCTGGGTTTTCATTTTCCTCTTCAGTCAGAATGTAACTAACCTTTTCCTCGTTGGTAGTACCCTTCAGGAAGCTTTTGAATGTAAGCTCACATTTCTGTTTGAATTTGCGGACTGCTTCTACTATATCGTCGGCTTCCCAGTTCATGAGGGGTTGCATTTGCACCGTCAGTGCAGCGGCAGCCGTCATTTTAGTTTCACTTTCAATCATCACAGACACCGGCACTCACAATCAGCTCATAAAATCACTTTTTGTCTTATTCGTAGTTCGTATAGCAGAATTTGTACACACTTATACCGCTGCCACCATGTTGTGTCTCCTTGTGTTCTTATACTATATATATTACAGACACTTTTAGTTCATTTTTAGTTAGTGCTTTTACTTAGCTGTATTTTTGCTTTTGTTACAGTGCTGCTGCATGGTGCGGAGTAATACAAGATGTCCGACGCTGCACTGTGCACTGCCCGTGCACAGTGTGCCGCATAGCAATATAACTACACCATACCAAAGTAGTTCCATACCAAAGTAGTTCCATTTAACGATGTGATACTATAATAATGTAACATGAGGGGCCAGTGATCCTGGGATTAAACAGCTGCGGGAAGTTGAGATTGATCTCAGTGCATCACGAGCTGATGGAAACGTCATTGAAGATAAGCAGCAACACCCTACTGGAGAACCGCCCACAAATCAAGAGTAAAAACGACTTGATAGATATGTATCCGGAATGTTTCGATGATACAGTGGGATGTTTCAGAGATTTCCAATACCACATCACCATTGATCCAGAGGTAAAGCCTGTTATCCATGCTCCACGAAAAGTACCCATCGAGCTGAAGACAAAGCTTGAAAGAGAGCTAAAGGGGATGGAAGAAAAGGGAGTGATCGTAAAGGTCACTGAACCCACAGACTGGGTAAACTCAAATTGTTGTACGAGAAAAGCCAAATGGGCCTCTCAGAATATGTTTGGACCCCAAAGATCTAAACCAGGCGATAAAGAGGGACCACTACCCCACCCCAATGCTACAGGAGATTACGCCATCACTGGCAGAAGCCAAGGTTTGCTCAAAACTAGATGCCAGAAATGGATATTGGAACGTGAAGTTGGATGAGGAATCAACAACACTGACAACATTCAACACACCATTTGGGCATTACAAATTCCTGCGGATACTGTTGTGTATGTACCTTTAAGAGAATAACTGGTCTCAGACTGCAGTACCAGCAGTGACCACCCCTGTATAAAAGGCGCTAGAGAGCCTCTGCTTGTTAGTTTTTCACAATTGACTTCCACCAGTAAAGACTTGTTTGTTTTCACTCCTGCAGGTCCGTGTCTCAATTATTCACAGACTTAACACTGGCGACGAGTAAGAAACGAACTTACCTGCAACTCGACAGCACCTCAGACGACATTGTTGAAGGTCGGAGCCAGAAGAAAGAAAAAAAAAAAATCGAGTCCAAAGAAACTCGAGAAACGGGCGGCGACCGTCAATCATCGGTTTGAAAACTTGCAGGAGAGACTGTCAAGAGCCAGGTTCGGTTCACCAGTCTGTGGTTTCCCAGCTAGTCAGGCTGGTGGCAGGTAGTGCTCTGATCCTTCCTGGGCTGCGGCGGGCTGAAGCTCGATCGGGTGGCTTTTCAACGGGGCCGGGCAGCGAGTCGGGAGGCAAAGAGAGAGAGAGAGGGTGGAGCACACAGGGCGCAGCCGGTGCTTCGAAGCTGGGCAGCGTTCGGACCTAAGAAGAGGGAGGGAAGTGTCCCAGAGGGTCCGCTCCATGACGGGAAAATAATAAAAGAAAAAGAATCAATATTTAACGCGCAAGAAACCGTGGAAAGCAGCGCTAACAACAGCGGGGAAGAAGGCAAAGCGCGGGAGGTGCCATTTTGTTAAATTGGGGAAGAAGGCAAAGCATGGGAGGCGCCATTTTAGATTTGCAAGATGCCGAAAACTGGCTGTATCACTACTTTTGATAATACATTAGAGGACTGGACCACGTATGTGGAAAGAGTCGAAGTATATTTTGAGGCAAACGAAATAGCGGAGGGGAAAAAGGCATCGATATTGCTAAACTTAATGGGCGCTAGAACGTACGGCCTATTGCGGGACCTGATTACTCCAGCCAAACCGAAGGTGAAGAGTTTTAACAAAATTGTTGCTGTCCTACAGGAACACTTAAACCCTGCACCGCTGTTGATAGCAGAAAGATTTAAATTCCACAGGAGAACTCAGCACAAAGATGAGAGCAATGCTGAGTATCTTATGGAACTACGCAAGCTATCAAAGCACTGCCAGTTCGGAGCAGGACTGGCAGATACCCTACTGGACAAATTTGTCTGTGGACTCCTGAGTGAAGGAACACAGAAGAAGTTACTCTCAGAAAAAGAGCTGACGCTAGATAAGGCTTTCAGCGTGGCAGTATCGTATGAAGCAGCAGCCAGGGGAGCTGCAGAAATTCAACATAAACCACAGGAATACGGCACCCACGAAATGACATGGGGATTTGCAAAATGTTATCGCTGCGGCAGAACTAACCATGACCAGAAGGACTGCTGGTCCAAAGACAAAATATGCAGACAATGTGGGAAGATTGGACATATTGCACGAGTTTGCAGGTCTGGGAAGAAGACCAGCGACAACAAAAAGACTACTAAGGAACCGTACAAGAAAGTACAAAAGATGACGGACAGTAGTTCCGAAGACCAGATGAGCAATAGTGAATCCGAGAACAGGAGACTAAGCTGTCTCAAACTTCACAATGTAATCGCAAAAGAGGATCACTGAACCATTTGGGTCACCCTCATGATAGCAGGGTCCCAAGTTAAAATGGAATTGGATACAGGATCAGCGCTAACCATCATGAATTGACGAGACTACGAGCGGCTATTTTCACACATACCCTTGAGAGAGACATCCATCATCTTGACAACGTATACGGGGCAAAAAGTATACCCCAGAGGAAAAATAAGGGTGCCTGTCGAATACAATGGCAAGAAAATACGGAAATTGTATCTCTACATACTGCCAAATGGTGGACCACCGTTATTGGGATGGGAATGGATCAGGAAGATAAACTTGGATTGGCATTCCATTCATGCAATGATGGTGGACGGTAAAAAAGATGAAGACGTCACTCCTGGACGATTGTCAACAATCTTAACTAATGCCAAAGAGGTATTTCAACAAGAACTGGGCACGCTTAAAGGCGTAACCGCCTCGATAAAAATAGAAGAGAATGCAGTTCCCAAGCTTTTCAAAGCAAGACCGGTACCATATACAATTCGCCCAGCCGTCGAGGCAGAGCTGGAGAATCTGGAGAAGGCGGGCGTGTTGTCTAAGGTCGACTGAAGCGAGTGGGCGACACCCATCGTTCCTGTCATGAAGAAAATGTTAAGCAATAAGTCCGAAGAGCCAAGGAAGATTCGCATCTGTGGGGATTTCAATGTGACGGTGAACCCTGTCCTTCACACAGTACAATATCCTCTTCCAAGGACAGAAGACATCTGCGCCTCACTGTCTGGAGGGAAGCGTTTTACAAAAATTGACCCAGCACAAGCATATTTGCAGATGGAGGTTGAAGAGTCCTCTAGGAAGTATCTCACGATAAACACTCACAAAGGTCTTTACCAGTATCATCGATTGGTATTCGGAGTAGCATCGGCTCCGGCGATATGGCAAAGAGCGATGGAACAAGTCCTGCAAGGGATTCCGGGGACTCAGTGTTACTTGGACGACATCCTTGTAACAGGTGAAGATGACAGTGAACACCTTAACAACCTAGAACAGGTGCTCACTAGACTACGGGAACATGGGCTGCGAGCCAACCGCCCCATGTGCGAATTTTTTAAGAAACAGATATCGTATTGTGGCCACGTGATTGATGAAGAGGGGTTACATAAGTCCCCTGACAAAATTGAAGTGGTTGTTAAGGCCCCAGCGCCTGAAAATGTGTCGCAACTGAGGTCATTCCTCGGATTGGTGAATTACTATCATAAGTTTTTGCCGAATTTGTCGACAATTTTGCACCCACTGAACGCCCTGCTACGAACGGGGGTAGCATGGAAATGGAGCGATGATTGTAAGCATGCTTTTCAGAAGAGTAAGGACTTAATCTCTTCAAGGGAAGTATTGGCTCACTACAACCCAGCACTGCCGATCAGACTGGCGTGTGATGCGTCCCCCTACGGCATTGGGGCGGTACTGTCACATAAGTTCCTTGATGGGTCAGAGAGGCTGATAGCTTTTGCGTCACGCTCGTTAACTTCTGCCGAGCGTAACTACACTCAGATTGACAGAGAGGCCCTCAGCCTAGTGTGGGGGGTGAAGAAGTTCAATCACTACCTGCACGGTCAGAAATTTACTCTACTAACCGATCATCAACCTCTTGTCTCCATTTTCAACCCTCAGAAGGGCGTACCGATAATGACGGCACAACGGCTGCAGAGATGGTCCCTTTTCCTAGGGGCACACCAATATGACATTGAGTACAAAGGAACTAAACAGCATGGAAATGCTGATGGATTGTCACGCCTACCATTGTCAACGGTGGAAGAAGAAGACCTTGCAGTGGATCCAATGGAGTTATTCCACTCAACCATAGTCGAATGTCTCCCTGTGACGAATGCAAACATAGAAAACGAAACACGGAATGACCCGACACTATCACGGGTGTATGATTTAACGGTGAAGGGATGGCCAGCACATGGCGAACCACTGCTGCCAGCATTCTCGCCGAGAAGAGAACAGCTGTCAGTGTGCAGAGGGACCTTGATGTGTGGATCCAGAGTAGTAATTCCACCTAAGTTGACGGATAGAGTACTCAATGAGCTTCATGAGGGTCATCTGGGTGGGGTAAAAATGAAGAACTTAGCCAGAGCGTTTGTGTGGTGGCCGGGAATCGATAGAGAAATCGAAGAGATGACCAAGAGCTGTGCAGGATGCCAGAAGGTCCAAAACGCCCCACCACAAGCTCCTCTGCATCCATGGGAGTGGCCCTCATCTCCATGGCAACGGCCGCACATTGATTTTGCTGGTCCCTTCATGGACTCGATGTTTTTAATTGCGGTGGATGCACATTCAAAGTGGCCAGAGGTAATAAAAATGTCCTCAACCACCACGGAAAAAACTATCACAGTTTTGCGAACCATATTCGCCAGGAATGGGCTGCCTGAACAGATTTGCTCTGACAATGGACCACAGTTTGTGTCTGAAGAGTTCCGGAGGTTCTTAAAGAACAATGGCGTTAAGCATTACACATCTGCCCCATATCATCCAGCCACTAATGGATTGGCCGAGAGGTTTGTCCAAACTTTCAAGAAGGCTATCAAGGCAATGTGTAATGAAGATATACCCCTACAACACAAGATGGACAACTTCTTGTTTGTCTACCGGAATGCGACACATGCGGTTACCAACCAAACTCCAGCCATGATGTTCTTCAATTGAAGACTACGATGCCGCTTGGATTTGGTTAAGCCAAACGTCCGAAGAGATGTGGAGAACAGACAGTTTCAGAATATGAATGAAAGGCCGACCAGGAGTTTTAAGATAGGTCAACCAGTTTTGGCCCGGGACTACCGCACTGAGAAATGGCAGCCAGGAACGATTTGTGTACGACAAGGACCTCTCATGTATACCGTGGACGTTGGGGAGAGCATTGTAAGACGCCATGCTGACCAGATTCTAGAGTCACTGGAAAACGTCAACTCCACACCACGATCTGATACACCTGGTAATGAAATTGACGTTCCAATTGCAGCTACCGCAGAACCGGTAATATTGGAAGCAGATGAACCAAACAAAGGCATTGATCACGATGCAGCATTGCCAGAAGAACCTGATACCCCAAAGAGGCGTTATCCAGACAGAATCAGGAAGCCTCCTCAAAGACTGAACTTATAATTGCTTAAACTTAACCAATGTATCTAGCAACAGTAATTGTGATTGTAATCCGTTATCATTAGTTGTTAAATGAATGTTATGTACTGTTTATCTAAAAGGGGAGGAATTGTTGTGTATGTACCTTTAAGAGAATAACTGGTCTCAGACTGCAGTACCGGCAGTGACCACCCCTGTATAAAAGGCGCTAGAGAGCCTCTGTTTGTTAGTTTTTCACTATTGACTTCCACCAGTAAAGACTTGTTTGTTTTCACTCCTGCAGGTCCATGTCTCAATTATTCACGGACTTAACAGATACCATTCGGGCTAAAGGTCAGTCAAGATATCTTTCAACAGAAAATAGATGAGACATACAGAGGCTGTGAAGGAGCTATAGGAATAGCTGATGATATTCAGATCTATGGAGCAGATGAAAGAGACCATGACATGCACCTACATGAGGCCATGGAGAGTACAAGGAAGGCTGGCATCAAGTTAAATGCAGATAAGTGCATAGTTAAAGTAAAGGAATGCCAATTCTTCGGAATGATTTATACACCAGAGGGAGTCAAGCCAAATCCAGAGAAGATTGCGGCGATTGCTGAAGTGAAACCACCCAAAGACAAGAAAGAGCTGAGGAGTTACCTCAGCTTGGTCCAAGACATGAGTTCTTTCATCCCACACATGTTGGAACATACAACAAATCTCAGAGAGCTAATGAAAGAAGACGCTGAATACCAGTGGTCTGAATCACACGAAAGGAATTTCAAACAACTTAAAGAACTGTTGTGCAAAGAAACAAGGCTGTCATATTATGACAGAAGAAAACCAGTCACTCTGCAAGTAGATGCTTCCACTAGAGGACTAGGGGCAGCTCTGGTGCAGGAAGGAAAGCCGATAGCTTTCGCATCAAAGGCCTTGACATCAGCCGAGACGCGATACGCCAACATAGAAAGAGAACTATTAGCAGTAGTGTACGGATGCGAGAAATTCCATACATACCTATATGGCAGGCGATTTACGATAGAGAGTGACCATCGTCCACTAGAACAGATCTATAAGAAGAATCTGTGCAAAGCGCCTGCAAGACTGCAAAGACTACTTCTAAGGATCCAAAGCTATGACTTCACGCTTAAATATAAGCCAGGAAAGGAAATGGTGCTTGCAGATGCGTTGTCTCGATTGTCACCATATGAGAAACACGAGGTGGAGGACTTAACAGTAAAAATCCACCACCTAGTGAATATTACCCCTACAAAGCTCAGTCAAATCAGAGATGAGACTAGCAAAGATGAGGAGTTGCAACTACTCACACAACAAGTAATACAGGGGTGGCCAGAGAGAATCCAGCAGGTACAGGCGACAATTCGTCAACACTGGACGATTAAAGACGATATTGCAGTAGAAGACGGTATTCTCCTTGCTGGATCGAGATCATCGTGCCAAAGACGATGCAGGCACAACTTCTCCATCTCATACATGAAGGCCACATGGGAATGGAGAAATGCAAGCTGAGAGCCAGATCAGCTGTATACTGGATAGGCATGTACAAAAATATCGAACAGATGGTCTCTGCATGTGGTATATGCCAGAAATACAGAAATGCACAACAGAAAGAGGAGATGATACCTAGTGAAATACCGTCAAGACCATGGCACACTGTTGGGGCAGATCTCTTCATGTGCAATCAAGAATGGTATCTCATAGCGGCAGATTACTATTCCAAGTTTCCTTTTGTGAGAAGGATGAAAGACTTGAGAGCCACAACTACCACCAGGATTGCAAAGAGCTTGTTTGCTGAACAAAGAATCCCAGAAATGGTAATCTGTGACAATGGAACCCAGTTCACATCGAGTGAAGTATGGGTTCAAAATTGTAACCTCATCCCCACATTTCCCAAGGGGACACGGGTTCATCGAAAGACAGATCCAGACTGTCAAGAGAACTCCCATCAAAAGTAGTGAGATGGGGGAAGACCAAGACCTTGCCCTCCTATCACTCAGATCAACGCCACTGAAAGCAGACATGAAATCACCTGCGGAATTGCTGAATGGGAGGAAGTTTAAGACTACACTACCAGCAAAAATACATCCTCGCCAGGACCAGGAGGACTTCAGACAAAAGCTGGCAGAAGCACAAATCGTAGGAAGCAAACATTACAATAAACATGCAAAGAAGCTACCAGAATTGCTGAATGGACAATCAGTGCATGTGCAAGACCTGGGCCTAGAAATTCACTTTGGGCCCGCCAGCTGGCGTGCGCCCAAAAGTTAGCGCTGAGCGCGGAGCCAGTTGCGCCCGTCAGATATTCAGTTTTTGCGCCCCAAGTCGGAACCAGGCACTATTCCAGGGTGTGCCCGCCCCCGCTTGGGGCGCTGAAACTGAATTTCAGCGCTCTAGGCGCCGCTGCGCCACCCACTGCGGAGCGGCAGGCTGTGGTACTGCAGGCCTCCTCCTTCTCTTAAGGGGGAGGTGCCTGCAAGGGGAGATCGCCGCTGGATAGTGCCAGCAAATGAGCCCGGCACCATGGAGAAGTGCCGGGTACGTGGAAAGCAGCCGGCAATGCCACGGGGGGGGGGGTGGTGGAGGAGGCCGGGGAAGGAGGTGCGGGCAGGCGGCCGCCGAAAAAGCGGCTGGCCGCACATCCACCTTAAAGCGCCCCACTAAGGCTACAGTATGGCCCCGTTTTCTGATCGCTGTTTGCGGTCACTGCGGAAGAGGCGGCCGCAACTCAATATGGTGGTCGGGCCGGTAGCGGGGCGGTAGCGGGGCACTGCGCACACCGATGACGTCATCTGTGGCGGTGCAGCGCTACTGGCTAACGTTGCCATTACCGCAGCGCTGAATATTGGCGAAAGCTCAGCAAGTGGCGCAAAAGCCGTCTTTGGGCGAAAACTGGGCGCAAAGCCTACTGAATTTCTAGGCCCAGTGTTGAAATCCTGGAATCCAGCCAAGGTCATTGGAAAAGCTGATACTCCAAGATCCTACTTTGTAGAGACTGAACCTGGTAACCAATACAGGCGGAACAGACTCCACATCAGACCTTCACCTGAACTGGATAAGCAGCAGACAACATCAGCAACATTGACAACACCAGCTACAAGCGCTACAAATCAAACAACCACGAGCATGCACACTCCAACTCCAAAGGCGACAGCAACAACAACAACAACGAGAGCGGAACACACCAAGACACCGCAGAGAGGAATGGTCACCACCAAATCCACAAGATGGAGGGACAACATCCAACCACCTGAGCGATATCGCAAATAAAAAAAAACTCATGATTCGTTGTAGTTGATAATAATAGTTTAGATATAATATTTGTTAATTTAAATTGTTAAATTTCATGTTTATTTTTTTGAGAATGAGGGATGTTACATTGTTATCGTATCACATCGTTAAATGGAACTACTTTGGTATGGAACTACTTTGGTATGGTGTAGTTATATTGCTATGTGGCACACTGTGCACGGGCAGTGCACAGTGCAGCGTCGGACATCTTGTATCACTCCGCACCATGCGGCAGCACTGTAACAAAAGCAAAAATACAGCTAAGTAAAAGCACTAACTAAAAATGAACTAAAAGTGTCTGTAATATATATAGTATTGTGGCACAGCCACCAAGGGGTTCTTATATTGTTGTACATAATTGCCTGTAACAAAGTCAATCGGTATCTGTATTCGTTTGCTGCATGTTAACAGCGCAGTCTCTAAAGGGTTAAGACCAAGCATGATGATGTCATCACGTGGGTCACATGATGTTCCCAACGGCGGGAAACATCATGACGTCATGACGTCAGACTGAGGAGCCTCCCCTCTCAGTCCTCGTGAAGCCAGCTTTAAGCAAAGACCTGTGTTTGAGTTCTCCTGTGTTTTTGAATGTTACTTCCACCAGTTTGCATTAAACATCGTTTTGGTTAGCTGATTGCCTCGCTCTTAGTAATTTCGTCAGGAATTCACGAATTCCTACAGTATAAGAACACAAGGAGACACAACAACCAAAATCAATACAAGGGTTAAGACAGGAGAGGAATGCAATCAAATGCAAAAAGATTTAGATGTGCTAGGGGAGTGCGCCACATATTGGCAAATGGCATTTGATTTGGATAAATATAGTGTCATGCATGTTGGTAGTGACAACACAGGTTACAAATATCATTTGCAGGAAACAATACTGAACAAAGTCGAGAGGGAAAAGGACTAGGTGTAATTGTGCCTAAATCACTGAAGCTTCATGACCAATGTAGAGAAACTGTAGCTAAAGCTAACAAGATATTGGGTTGTATTAATAGCACCATTCAGCATAAGTCAAAAGAAACCCTTTTGACACTAGGCAGGACATTGGTTGTAATATATGTGGGTAGGAAAAATGAAGGACAGAGACATGATGAGTTGCTAGTCTATGTGCTTGCTTTATTAGGCCAGAGTGAACAGAGCACGCTCAAACCAAACCATGTGATAATACATTACATTGCTTTCCCCCTTAAAGCAATGTACATATTGCCATCTTGAATACAACAAAACTATGGTCCCACCTTTCCCAGCATTACATATACCACATAACAAAAACTCCTGGCATTTTTTTCTTTTAAATGGACTACAAATCCAGTTTAATAACAGGTTTGCAGAGCCTTCCTGGTCTCCTTACACAAAATTTTGGTGTTGAACCTGTTTTTGGGCTGTTTTGTTTTGGTTCCGAACTCAAAGATGATCCTGTTTCTATCACAGGCTTGTTTGAACCTGGTACTTCATTTACTGAAGTCTGATCTGAGTCAAACTCATGTATGTGTTCATGATCAAGTGGTTCAAGATCATGTCTTGGTTCATCTCTAGCAGAGATCATTTGATCTACATGAACACTTTGGATTTTGTCACCAATTTCAACCAAATATCTCTTGGTTCCACCAACCTCTACTATGGTTCCTATATCCCACTTGTGTGAACTCGACTTTCCGGGGGACTGAGAATACGAACACACTCATTTTGTTTGAAACTGCGTTCTTTCTGATTGGTGTCATAATAACATTTATGACTCAACTATTTCCGTTCAACTCTTGAGGCCAAATTTGGTTGAAAAAGACTCAATCGTGTTCTCAATCTCCTCTTCATCAAGAGTTCGGCTGGGGTGAATCCAGTTGTAGTATGTGGAGTAGTTCTGTACTTCAGCAAGAAATTTGCCAAATGTTGCTTCATGCTGAGTCCCAAACAACCCTGCAACACTTGCTTTTGGAGAGCTTCTTTCACTAGTCTGACTGACCTTTCGGCTGCTCCGTTTGAAGCTGGATGATATGGTGGAACGAGTGTGTGGTTGATACCGTTCCATTTCATGAAATCTTGGAATAGAGCAGAATGGAACTGAGGGCCATTGTCAGAAACAAGCTCTTCAAGTAAGCCATGGCAGGCAAAGATAGACCTCAACACATCTATGGTACGTTCAGTTGTATTATTTGAACCCATGTGTTTCAATTCAATCCACTTTCAGTGACTATCTACAAGTGCCAGGAGATAATCATTTGCTTTCTCACAGAAATCTACATGTAATCCCTGAAAAGGGCTACCTGGCCATGACCAGGATTGTAGTGGAATTTTGGGTGATTTGTTTCTGCAATTTTGGAAAACGCTGCTTTTGCGGACAAGTGATTCAAGATCACTGTCCAATCCAGGCCAGTAAACAAAGCTTCTTGCAATTGATTTCATACTGACGATCCCTGGATGTTCAGTATGAAGTTCGGCTAGAATTCTATCTCTCAAAGAAGTAAGGTACCACCACTCTGTTTCCCCACTTGATATGACCTTGCTCACAAGACAATTCAATATGACAGTTATGAAATAGTTTCAACTCTGTGTCCAGACACTGATCAGTCCATCCATTCGAGGTGTTTTCAGACACTCTTTTCAGTACTGAATCCTTTTGAGTCTCATCTGCAATCTCAGTTGCATTCATAGGAAAGTCTTTGCCAACTGCACCTAGTGTGAAAATCGCACCTTCACTCCCAACACATGAGTCTTCATGTGACAATCTGGACAAGGCATCTGCGATTGCGTTTTGCGTTGAAGTGCGATATTCAATTGTGTAGTCATATTGTGACAACAACAGGACGATATAGGTGGGTTGGTCAGATGGGCAGAACAGTGGCAAAGGGAATTTAACCCGGAAAAGTGCGAGGTGATGCACTTTGGGGGGACTAACAAGGCAAGGGAATACACAATGAATGGGAAGACCCTAGGCAAGACGGAGGGTCAGAGGGATCTGGGTGTGCAAGTACACAGATCCCTGAAGGCGGCGGAACAGGTGGATAAGGTGGTAAAAAAGGCATATGGGATACTTGCCTTCATTAGCCGAGGCATTGAATACAAGAGCAAGGAGGTTATGATGGAACTGTATAAAACACTGGTTAGGCCACAGCTGGAATACTGTGTGCAGTTCTGGTCACCACACTACAAGAAGGATGTGATCGCGTTGGAGAGGGTGCAGAGGAGGTTAACCAGGATGTTACCGGGGCTGGAGCGCTTCAGCTATGAAGAGAGACTGGGCAGATTGGGTTTGTTTTCCTTGGAGCAGAGGAGGCTGAGGGGGGACATGATTGAGGTGTACAAAATTATGAGGGGCATAGATAGGATGGATGCTGAGGAGCTTTTTCCCTTAGTAGAGGGGTCAATAACTAGGGGGCATAGATTCAAGGTAAAGGGCGGGAGGTTTAGAGGGGATTTGAGAAAGAACTTTTTCACCCAGAGGGTGGTTGGAGTCTGGAACTCACTGCCTGAAAGGGTTGTGGAGGCAGGAACCCTCACAACATTTAAGAAGCATTTGGATGAGCACTTGAAATGTCATAGCATACAAGGCTACGGACCAAATGCTGGAATATGGGATTAGATCAGACAGGGCTTGATGGCCGATGCGGACACGATGGGCCGAAGGGCCTCTATCCGTGCTGTTTAACTCTCTCTATGACTCTATAACACTGCCCAATGTTGAATTCTTGATGCGGCCATTGCAGGGATGGCAGATTTGGGCCCCGGTTTGTGATCGGTTATCAGGGTAAAGTTTCTGCTAATCAGGAACTGTTGGAATTTCTTGATTCCAAACACTATGGTGAGTGCTTCCTTTATTAATTTGTGCATAGATTCTTTCGCTCTTTGTGAGGGTTTGCAATGCGAATGTGTAAGATTCGCAAAATTAATATTGTCAGATAAGGGTCCTTTGGCAGAAGAGGCCTTTACTTTTAAAAGACTGTTTTAAAAGAAGCCCAGAAAAGGGACACATAAAATAGACGCCAGACCCCGTGACTAGCTTTCTGGACACTTTAAAATGGTTCCTGCAGTCCCCAGACAGCCTTTGTGGATTCAGCCTACAGTGAGTTCTGGAAGGCCGTTTCGGAGAAAATAAAACCAGACACAACCACATACATATGGATTGGATGCAGACCCAGTCAGATCGGCCTGTAGATAAAGGCCATCTAAATGTTTACCCAGACAAAGGGGAACAGTTTTAAATTCATAAGGGGAGCATCAAAGACCCTTTAAAGACATCAAAGAGACATTCAAAACAATACATGGTCAATTCAGACCAGAGATGGCCATCACCGGCCATCCCGAAAGCAGTTTAAATATAATAACTACCCCATTGTGATACAAGCCCACCAAAAGTTAAACAAAGACTAACCTTGATTTGGCGGGAGATAAAGGCTTCTTTGAGAAGTATAACTGGAGTCTCGGGTAGCCATCGAGAGCAAGCAGCCAGACGCGCTTTTGAGCGTGTCCTTTTGAGAACCGTGGAGGAACGTCGATCCAGAGACCAAGAAGGTGATTTGAGTCTGCGTCCCGCCCCGGGGTAACCATCGGGAGATGATTGACAAACCCCGGGCCGTTGACGAGACAAAGGACAGCAGCCCAACAGAAGAAATCTAGCTGAAAATGGTAATCAGCTAGACTCCGCGAAGAGACCTCTTCAACCATGGTCAAACAGGTGGACGCCGTCCCTGCCGATGTCCAGGCCTGCCAGTGTCCAGCCTGTCCGTGACCTTCACCTCGAGGAAGAAGGGAGAGTGTCGCAGCTCGCAGCGCTGACAACGTGGAGACAGGACGACTGAAAGGATCAAAACGCAGACCTGTTTCAAAACTCTATACTTTCCAACTGGATTGTGTTAGATCCGTGATTCTGAGAGTATGATGTTTTTCAATAACCATACGGATGCTGTAACTTAACAATCAACAGCTATTTACTGGAGTAGGGTAGTCTCAAGACTGGGGTACAGAGGCATGCTCAAGGCTTATATACAGGTGTGGTCACTGCCGGTACTACAGTATACAGGAGCTGTAAAAGCAGTTGTCTCTTAAAGGTACATACACTACAATTCCTCCCCTTTTAGATTAGTAGTACCCATAATATTCAAATAACAATTAACATTTTAACATGTACATTAAACAACAATAGTCCATTTATAGATTCAGACTTTGGGGCGGCTTCCTGATCCTTTCGGGATAGCGTCTTTCCTGAGGTTCTTGTTCTTGGTGCGGAGGCGATTCTGGCCCATTTTCATCGGTTAGTTCATCGGGTTCCACTGCTACTGGTTCGGAGGTAGATGCTACAGGTATGTCGGGTTCATCCCCAGGTACGCAAGACATGGGGTTGACTCGTTCCTGTGACACTAAGATCTGATCAATGTGGCCTCTCACAATGTTCTCCCCGACATCCACTGTGTACATTAATGGCCCCTGCCATGTGCATATCGTTCCGGGTTGCCATTTCTCTGTTCGGTAGTCACGGGCCAAAACTGGTTGTCCTACATTGAAGCTCCTTGTCGGCTTCTCATTGATGTGCTGGAATTGCTTATCCTCAACACTTCTTCGCACATTTGGTCTAAGCAAGTGCAGACGAGATCACAACCTTCGGTTAAATAACATTATGGCCTGGGTCTGGTTGGTAACTGCATGTGTCGCGTTTCGGTAGGCTAGTAAGAAATTGTCCACCTTATGCTGTAGTGGAATTTCATCATCGCACATGGCCTTTATCGCCTTCTTAAAGGTTTGTACGAACCTCTCAGCCAATCCATTTGTGGCTGGATGATACGGGGCGGCTGTGTAATTCCTTGCCCCATTCCTTCTCATAAATTTTTGAAACTCTTCGGACACAAACTGTGGTCCATTATCAGAGCAAATCTGCTCTGGCAAGCCGTTTCTGGCAAATATGGTCCGTAGGACTGCAATCGTTTTCTCTGTAGTGGTTGAGGACATTTTTATCACCTCAGGCCACTTCGAATGAGCATCCACTGCTATTAAGAACATTGAGTCCATGAATGGACCAGCAAAATCAATATGCACCCATTGCCATGGAGAGGAGGGCCACTCCCATGGGTGTAGAGGGGCATGTGGTGGTGCATTTTGGACCTTCTGGCATCCTGAGCAGCTCTTGGTTAGGTCTTCGATTTGTTTATCGATTCCCGGCCACCACACATAAGCCCTAGCAAGGCTCTTCATTTTCACTCACCCCAGATGACCTTCATGTAGCTCATTTAGCACTCTCTCCCTTAACTTGGGTGGAATCACCACTCTGGATCCACACATCACTGTCCCCTGGCATACTGACAGCTGTTCTCTTCTGGATGAGAAAGCTGGCAACAGTGAGTCACCATGTGTTGGCCATCCCCTCACCGTCAAATCATACACCCGAGACAGCGTCGGATCATTGCGGGTCTCCTTCTCTATATCTGCGTTCGTTACTGGCAATCGTTCAATTATTGACGAATGAAATATCTCGATAGGGTCCACTGCTGGTGCTTCCTCCACAGTAGGCAATGGCAGGTGCGATAGCCCATCAGCGTTTCCATGCTGTTTCGTGCCTTTATATTCAATTTCATATTGGTTCGCCCCTAGAAACAGGGACCATCTTTGTAACCGTTGTGCCGTCATCACTGGAACGCCCTTCTTAGGATTAAAGATGGAGACAAGTGGTTAGTGGTCAGTCAGCAAGGTGAACTTCTGCCCATGCAGATAGTGGTTGAATTTTTTTACTCCCCATACTAGGCTGAGGGCCTCCCTGTCAACCTGGGCGTAGTTGCGCTCAGCTGAGGTTAGTGACCGAGAAGCAAAGGCTACTGGCCTCTCCAACCTGTCTGGGAATTTGTGCGACAGCACCGCTCCAATACCATAGGGTGATGCATCATATGCCAAACGAATTGGAAGTGCTGGGTTGAAATGTGCCAACACCTCTTTTGATGTGATCAATTCTTTACACTTCTGGAAAGCTCGTCTACGTTCGTCATTCCACTTCCATGGTACCCCTGTTTGCAGTAGGGTGTTCAGTGGGTGTAATACCGTGGACAAATTTGGTAAGAACTTATGGTAGTAGTTTACCAGCCCGAGGAACGACCTCAGTTGTGACACATCTCCCGATGCTGGAGCCTTGACTACTGCCTCAATCTTTTCAGGGGACTTATGTAACCCCTCTTCATCGATGACGTGGCCACAATACGAGATCTGCTTCTGGAAAAACTCACACTTGTGGCGATTAGCTCGTAGCCCATATTCCTTTAATCTGGTGAGCACCTTCTCCAAGTAGGTGAGGTGATCACTGTCATTTTCGCCCGTGGCCAGGATGTCGTCTAAATAACACTGGGTCCCTGGAATCCCTTGCAGGACTTGATCCATCGCCCTTTGCCAAATAGCTGGAGCTGATGCTACCCCGAACACCAGCCAGTTGTATTGATAAAGACGTTTATGAGTGTTAATCGTAAGGTATTGTTTTGAGGCTTCTTCTACCTCCATTTGCAAGTACGCCTGGGCTAGATCAATTTTGGTGAAGCGTTTACCTCCAGATAGCGAGGCGAAAATATCCTCAATTCGTGGAAGCGGATATTGAACCATGTGAAGGACTGGATTCACTGTCACCTTAAAATCCCCACAGATGCGGACCTTCTTTGGTTCCCCAGGCGTATTACTCAATGACCTCTTCATTACAGGAACGATGGGTGTAGCCCACTCGCTCCAGTCTACTTTGAACAGTACTCCTGAACGTTCCAACCCTTCCAGCTTTGCTTCGACAGCTGGTCTGATCGCATAAGGCACTGGTCTGGCCTTAAGAAACTTTGGGCTTGCATTTTCCTCCATTTTAATTGTTGCTGTTATGCCTTTTAGTGTTCCGAGTCCCACCTGGAACACTTCTTTTGCGTCAGTTAGCATTTTTGACAGTCGTCCAGGTGTGACGTCGTCATCCTTTTTGGCCTCAACCTTCAGTGCCTGTATGGAATGCCAATCCAATTGTATCTTCTGAACCATTCACGTCCTAGCAGTGGTGGTCCTCCATCTGGCAATACATATATATCCATTTTAGGTATTTCCTGGCCTTGGTATATCACTTTCACCCTTATTTTTCCTTTGGGGTAGACTTTTTGCCCCATGTACATCTTCAAGACAATCTCTGTAGCATTCAAGGGTGTATGTGAAAATAACCGCTTGTTGTCCCTTTTGTTTATGACTGTTAGGGCTGATCCTGTGTCCAATTCCATTTTCACTTGGACTCCGTCTATCTTGAGTGTAACCCAGATAGTCTGGTGATCCTCCATTTTGGTTACCTTATGTAGTTTCAGACAACCCAGCTCCTTGCTTCCGGAGTCTGTGTCACTTTTCTGTTCGTCTGAACTACTGTCCATCACCTGGTGTACCTTTTTGTACTTCTCCTGTGGAGATTTCTTACTGTTGGTTTTCTTCCCAGACCTGCAGACTCTTGCTATGTGTCCTGCTTTCCCACACTGTCTGCACACTTGGTCCTTGAACCAACAATCCTTCTGGTCATGTGTTGTTCTGCCGCAGCGATAGCACTTCCCTGTTCCATAGGACATTTCATTGGTGCCATATTCTTGCGGTCTCCGTTGTATCTCTGCAGCGCCCCTTGCGGCTGCTTTGTGTGATACTGCCATACTGAAAGCCTTGTCCAGCGTAAGATCCTTTTCTGATAGAAGCCGTTTCTGGGTTCCTTCACTTTGCAGCCCACACACAAACTTGTCCCTTAATGTATCTGCTAGTCCCGCTCCAAACTGGCAGTGTTTCGATAGCTTGCGCAGTTCCGTTAGGTACTCAGCATTGCTTTCGTCTTTGTGTTGGTTCCTTTTATGGAACTTAAATCATTCTGCTATCAGCAGCAGTGTGGGGTTTAAGGGGTCCTGTAGGATTTCTACTTTGCTTTCGAAATTCTTGTTCACAGGCTTCTCTGGGGTTATTAGGTTTCGCAGTAACCCATAAGTTTTTGCACCCATGGAATTTAACAAAACCAGCGCTTTCCTAGCATCTGGCACTTCATTCGCCCTGCAGTACACCTCAATACGTTCCACATATGTCACCCAATCTCCGACTTCATTGTCGAACGTAGAGATACTACCACTCTGCAGCATCCCTGGGTGTGATTTAACTGTCAAAAATGGCATCTCCCGTGCTTCCCCTTCTTCTCCGCTGGCACAAAATGGCGTCTCCCGCACTTTCCTTCCTTCCCGCACTCGCCCTTCTTCTCCACTGTGGCTTCTAAAAATGGCGTCTCCCGCGCTCTTCCTTCTTCTCCGCGGCTCAATGGCATCTCCCGCGCTCTCCGTTCTTCTCCCCAGAGACACTTTCCAGGCCTTGAGCCCTGGCTGTGCTCTGTGCGTACTTTTTTTTTTTGTGCGCCTTTCCCGTTTCCGCTGCTCGGTCCTGAACCCGGCTGTTGGTTTACCCTCTCTCTCTCTGTTTTGTTTTTCCTCTACGCCGCTCGGTTTTCCACCCCCGGCTGTGCCCTGTGCGCTTCACCCTCTGTCTTACCCCGTTGACGCTGCTCGGCTTTCTCTCCACCGTCGGTCGGCTCCAGCCGCCGCTGTCCGGGAAGGGTCTGCGCTGTACCTGTCGTCAGTCTATTGCTGATCGTCGTGGCTGGGGAACCAAGCCCGGCTCTCCACAGCCTCCCCTGTGATGTTCACTCTCTGCCAGACGACTGGGCGGCTGCTCGTGGGAAATGCAGAGTTGCAGGTAGATTCGAATCGTCACTCGTCGCCACTGTTAGATCCGTGATTCTGAGAGTATGATGTTTTTCAATAACCACACGGATGCTGTAACTTAACAATCAACATGTATTTACTGGAGTAGGGTAGTCTCAAGACTGGGGTACAGAGGCATGCTCAAGGCTTATATACAGGTGTGGTCACTGCCGGTACTACAGTATACAGGAGCTGTAAAAGTAGTTCTCTCTTAAAGGTACATACCCTACAGATTGGTGAGCATGTTTCTGGCCCCTCACAACCTGATCTAGCTAGGCTTAGGGGGTGGGCATTTAAGGGGTAATGAATTGTTGTCCCTCGATGTTCCGTGTGTTTCCCCATTTCATGATGATTTTTGTAAAGTATAATATGCCTGTATCTATCTCAGTTAGTAATGTATTATGAATTTGTTTTTCCCTCCCATGTACCCTTTTATTGACTTGCATTGATTTGTTTTACTCTATGCAATAAAATTTCATTCTGTTTCCATTAAACCTGGCCTATCGAGTATTCTCTACATTGTAGTTCTTGCATCCAAGTCCAGTGTCTAGCACCTAAGGGGCGAGTGGGTCGAACCACTCAAGGTTTTACTGTGCAAGAGAGAGAGGCCTTTAGAGAGAGAAACCTCTGCGATCGAAAACCCCTTACAGAAAATGGCGACTGCGGCAGGACACTGGCAGCAGGATTGCAATGTATTTGACCCACGTTTGAATGGATGTAATGTTATGGATGAGAGGATAGCGGATTATGTTTTTGGCAAGGTAAATCTCACTAAGCAATGGATTTCCGATCTCTTTCTGGATGGGTGTCCGGTAGACACAGCTATCAGGTGGACAGAGAGCAAAGAACATAAAAATTCAGTGGAAAAGGCAGTGTGGCTGATATGCTACAAGGAACAAGTCCAGATTTTGGACAGAGTCGTTGCAGCACAGGCAGCCAAGATCACTGCCCAGGAAGCAGAAATAGAGGAAAAGGCCATGGGTGGGGAAAAACTCATCACAGCGCTTCACGTGCTGAATCAGGAATGCCAAGTTGTAGCCAGCCAACACCAGGCTAGAATCGAGTACCTGGAATGCCAGGTTACTGAGGCAAAGATATATGAAGCGAGAATACGGGAGAAAAATGCTCGCCTCGCACAACAGCTAAGAGCGCAGGAGGAAAGAGTAGTAGAGGTTAAGGCAGCTTACAAGCTGGCCCTTGAGCATGGGTTTGAGAGCACAGACCATGGCCCCTGCCAAAAGACCATAGAGGACCTGAGAACGGCCTTGGTTAAGGCAAAAGGCATGGTATGCCTCGTAAGCCCAAAAGCAAGTCACATAGACTTTTTGCAGGAATCCAAACGTCCGATTCCTTGTGGAGTAGTTGTGGCACCAGCCACTGAGCCCTCAGCGCCACCGAGCTACAGTGAGGCTTGGCCAGAAGGGAGGTGGTGAAAGAAAGGGTAGCCGAGGTGGAGCAGGAGGAGGAACAACCCCTGGTAGTAAAGCCGGAGCTGGCACCAATGTGTCCTACTCGGCACCAGAGGTTCAGTCCCACCACCGCAGATGGCACGGACGGACCCCACATGAACCAGCTCGTGGTTCTCCACGGTGCCCAACAACTCAGAGCAATGATAAGCCACCTCCCAAAACTCTCCGAGAAGGGAGATCCCTCAGTCCATTTCAGGGAGGTAGAGGAAACAGCTGCCATCAATGATTGTGATGAACTTGAACAGGCAAAGATGCTGCTCTTCTCCCAGGATAGCACAATCCTTCAGTGCCTCTCAGACGGGAGTAAGAGGGGATGGGCAGGGTATGTGGAATTCAGGGACGAGGCCTTGGAGGTTCTGGGACTGGACGATGGTAATCCGTTCCTCCGCGTGGAAGGGACTGTGCAGCTAACTGGAGAACCCCCGTGGGTTTTTGCAGAAAGGCTGTAGCCAGTGTATTGGTGCAGTTGTCCGGGCATGCCGGAATGGGCCGCAATGAACGCCGAACAGTGGGTTCATTGGCTCCGTTGCCTGGTTGCTAACAGCTTGCCCCAGATACGGACCCTAGCCAAATCTTGGTTTGACCCCCAAGGTCCCAATATCACGGAGGAGACCGTGCTCCAACAGCTTAACATTGCGTACAAGAACTGTAGAAGTCAGGAGGTGCCTCCCTCTAAGGGAAAAGTGCATGAGGCAAAGCCCGCAGCCCCAAGCAAGAAGGAGTGGCGTCAGGAGGGGAATCGCCCTGCCCAAGCCAAGCTCAATTGTTACAGGTGTGGGAAGGATGGACATTGGTGCAGGGACTTTAAAAATCCATGGAAGGATAATAAGGGAAAAGCTCCCGCAGCCCAAGCCCAAGCCCAAGCCGCCGCCCCAGCACGAGCCCAGGTCCAAAATGCAGCCCCTGCCCCTGAAAGAGGAACCGGTGCAGCTATGGATCCTGCTGCAATAGAGTCAATCATAGAGACAATGCGATCTCTTATGAAAGAGCAGGGGAGGATAGCCGTCACCACTGGTCCTGTCGTTCCCACAGCCCCGACCGCTGTACCCAAATGACTAGAACCGGCGCAGCCTGTCTACCTGTGCGTGCTGCATTACGATATATGGAAAAGACCCATCGTGAAGATGGAGGTGGAGGAGGTGCAGGGGACCTATCTATTGGATACGAGGGCATCGTGCACCATGATCCACTCAGGTAACCCTACCATCTCACCTCTGTCCACCGGGGTTCCATATACGCTATCGGACTTCACAGGCAAAGAACAGGCTGGCGCATTTTCCCTTTTCTCTCCATTCGTCTAGGATCACTCCGCACCACGTGGAAGTGTACCCTGATGAAGTGGGAGACGGGGGGTGGAAAGGGGGTCCTTGGTCTTATGTTCATTAATACATAAACATTCTTATTATGAACACAGCTAGCTTTTGCTAGTTACTTTATTGAGCACATGTGGACTAGGTACTGTATCTGTGGAGGCTTCCATCTTGACTGCTGCCTTGTGGGTAGCCTAGTGCCTCATGGGTAATGTAGTCTTAATATATATACAGCTGGGGAGTGTAGTCTTATACATACAGCTCTACACAGCTCTATGGCTCCACCTAGTGTCCACTATAGAATGACATGTTATTGATCGTTACATCCCCCTTTCTTTGAGGTTTAACAAAATCAATATCAATCAACTTTCAAGAAAACAATAAAGGTAATATCATTAACACTTTTGTTAGTGCTCTATAAACATAAACATTTTGAAAACAGTCAACACATTTTCAAAGCTTTACATTGTACTCAAAGATTAAGTCTATCAGGCTCTTTACTTCACGTGTGGATCTTCTCAACACGGGTAAGTCTGATGTGTCTTCATGAGATTGTTCTGGTGGTGAATGACAAGATGCAGTTGCGTCATTGTCATCAATCTGCTCTTGTATAGATCGAGGTCTCCTTGCGATCTTTGCTTGGAGAGGGTTTCAGTGTTTCCTTCACTCTTCATGCCATAACTCTCAATGTAGTCAATGCACTCTCAAAAAACTGCTGGCAGCTGGATCCCATCATACAGCATAGTCCTCTCAGCAGCCTCGGCTAATGGAACACCAAAGATTGGCCTGAGGGAAGAAGGAGTATCCACCAGAACTGCTTCCTGCTCTGGTGCAGGCTTCTTCTTTTTCTTTTTCTCTTTCCACTGCTTAACAACATCTGCTGCAGTTATATCTTTGGACTTTTTCTCCTTGTGTTTTTCCTCTTTGTGCTTTTCTTCCTTTGGCTTCTCTTTGACCTTAAAGTCTTTTTCTTTCTTCTTGGAGAAACTAGGCTTTTTGAAGACATGGATACCCTTTGGCCTTTTCATCCATGATGGGCTCTCTGCTTCATCACCTGAGTCAGCTGGTCTGCTTATGGCACAGTTTATACGGTAGACTCTCTTGACCAGTTCTAAGTCTTCACAAGCTTTGTCACCTAATATCGAATCAAGCCTTTCAGCCACAACAGAAAACATGCGATGATGCACTTTGTCTTTGACTGTCACTTTAAGTCTGCATACACCTAAGCTATCTATTTTCTGTCCATTATAGCTCTTCAGTAGTACTGACTTTTTCTGTATTTTGGGCTTTTCTTTCATATTTTTTATGTCACTCATACTGATTAAGTTTGCTTTTGCCCCAGTGTCCAGTTTCAATGTAACTAATGCTCCATTTACCTGCAGTGGGATCATCCATTTGTCCACTTTTACTGCATTGACTTTATGTTCAGCATTGTCCATTTCTGAGGGCTGCACATTTTCTGTATCCTTTTTGATATTGTCACATGACACCATTCCTACAAAAAATGTCTCACTTAAATCAGTGTCCTCAATTACATTAACACGTTGCCCTTTCTTAGTTTGTACTTTTGAAAAGCATTGTTTGGCAAAGTGATTCTTTCCATTACACTTTGTGCACATTTTTCCAAACGGTGGACATTGGCTTAACTGGTGTTTGTAACCACAGCGTTTACAATTAAAAATTTCATCCTCCGATTGATTTTCATTATTGATTTCACTGAAAGTCTGCGCGTGCTTTCGAACTAGCTCGCTGGCTTGGCATATTTTCACCGCATTTTCCAAATTTAGTTCGGTTTCTCTCAACAGACGTTCCCTGACTTTTTTATCATGAATAACAAATACAATCTGGTCACGAATCATGGATGCTTTGAGCTCAGAGAAATTACATGTCTGTGCTTTCACTTTCAGATCTGTTATAAAGCTATCAAAAGTCTCATTTTGTTGCTGTGTCCGAGAACGGAAGATGTATCTTTCATACGTCTCATTCTTTTTGGGAGAATAATGTGCATCAAATTTCTGTAGCACATCGTCTAATTTGTCTCTGTTTTCCGCTGGATTAAATACAAATGTATTAAATACCTCTATCGCCTGTGGGCCTGCAACCATAAGCAGCAATGCTATCTTCCTTGCGTCTGGCTTCATACCGAATCCGATGGCTGCAAAGTAGAGTTCGAATTGCTTTTTAAAATTCTGCCAATTGCAGTCGATTTTTCCTGTGAGTTTCAAACGCTCTGGTGGCTTCAAATTCTCCATTTCGCTTTTCACAATTTTCAGCATATTTTCACCACCCTGGTACCATCTTATGTTCATTAATACATAGACATTCTCATTATGAACACAGCTAGCTTTTGCTAGTTACTTTATTGAGCACATGTGGACTAGGTACTGTATCTGTGGAGGCTTCCATCTTGACTGTTGCCTTGTGGGTAGCCTAGTGCCTCATGGGTAATGTAGTCTTAATATATATACAGCTGGGTAGTGTAGTCTTATACATACAGCTCTACACAGCTCTATGGCTCCACCCAGTGTCCACTATAGAATGACATATTATTGATCGTTACACTTGGGTCTGATTTCTTGGTAGCGCATGGGATCCTCGTGGATCTAAGAAATCATTGTCTCTGGGGAGCGAGTGTGGGAGAGAAAGGAAAAGAGGGTTTCAAGGTGAAACCAAAGAAGGCACGGGTTGGTCGGCGGGAAATAAAATTGCTAGGTCTGACCATCCGCGCTGGGGAGAGAGTCATAGTAGAGGCTAGACGGGAGTTGGTGCAAGACCCACCGGCCCTCGCCACCAGCATGGTGAAGTTGCCCCGACGCACTAAATGGTTTCACATCAATCAGTGCAAACTGTTTAAGCCAGGTGCAAAAGAGTTAACAACCGAGGCCAGGTCTGAGGGTAAAGATCCTCAGCCTGAGGCGTGCAATAAGTCACAGACCACACAGGCTGGAACCGCAGCCTGCTTGAAGGGAGAAGCTGTCCCGCCCACCTGGGAGGTTTCCCCATTGGCCTGGGACTTGGACGAGGAGGAGCCCGAAGACCAAGACCCTCCTCCTGATCCGAACGCCATCGGGGGAGAGCCTGAATAGCTAGGACCCGCCCCTGACATGATTCTGGAGGAGGTGGAGTCGGAGGACGGAGATCCCGCCCTTGACTCAAGTTTGGGGGAGGTAGAATTTGGGGGCGGAGATTCTCCACCTGTAGGGACAGGTAGGGAGAAGTCGTCTGCCACAGACCCAAATTCTAAAGGGGTGGAGCCTGAGGAAAGGGAGCCGAAGCCGGCAGCCGTGGAGGAGCCACGGGCTGTGAGGGCTAAAGCCCCACCCAAAGGTCCACTCGCTAAGGGAGCCTCACCAAAGGTACCCCCTCGCTGGTTGGCTCGGACGCCTCAGCCAAGGAAACTCTGGCCAGATTCCCCTTACCCCAGCCGACACCGACTTGGGAGATCCCTAGAGAAACGCAGTTCCCAATTGGCAGAAAAGGGCTGTGGGGGACCCAAGCCACAGGTCAGTGCAGCCCCGCCACAGGGAGCGGTGAGCTGCAGTCCAAACAGGGATTAGGCAAGCCGCCCGGGGACGGGCGGCGCTGTACATAAGTTAAGTTAAGTTCGGTTTCGTTTAAGTTTAAGGTATGAGTTTTTAAGATAATAGTGTGTATAAGGAATAGTTTTGGAATCTGCCCAGCATGTGTGTTGTTTTGGATCGAGGTCGAAAGACCCGATCATGCCTTCACCTAGGCCAGAATCTCTCGGGAGCCTGGCTGTATCGTTTAATTTGTTACAGGAACCAAAAGGATAATGAAAGGGATTCTCGTCGTGTTCACGGTGGTCGGGTGTAGCTCGACCTATCGGGGCTACGCCAAGGACTCGACCATGTATGGCTGTTCCGGAGACACAGCCCCCATCGCGACCGATGGGACGGGAAGACGTGACGCCGAGGAGACAGCCAACTATTTCCACGAAGGGAGGTGGCCAGGATGGCTGGGGTCGAACCCTACGGAATACTCCAGCCAGTTCGGATTTAAGTACAGAGAGACTTCTCTAATGTATCCCAGGGTGAGGATCACCGCACCCAGAGTCAGCGTTACTGTTGGGAAAAGGATTTGCTTGAACTGTACGGGACATGTTCCTTTGGACCGATGGTGGTGGCTCAGGAAGCTGAGTAAGACCATGAAGAACTCCACGGTCAAGTGGGAGAGACTGGGTAACAATACCCATCGGACTATTACGGGGACTCATGGGGGATTGAGTGTCTGTTGGGACAAATGGTAGGAACCAGATGAGAGGATTTACATCTGTATGTGGAGTTCAGAACGCGTCTGCCCCACAGGTGTCTCCATCTTTTTCCAAAGGCAGTGGCAGGATGCTGGAAAAGGGAAGAGATGGGACATCAGCACATGGGCGTGCGGAGCCCCATATTCTCAGATCCCAGTAATCGCCACTGAGCTCATCACCCACCCCCGCAAGCCCCTGCCCATGATTCCGGTAGCCAAAGCCCGCAAAGAAGGGTGCCTCACCGGTAACAAAGGACCCGGGAACGGATTGGTATTAGTGCCCACAGGTCAGGTGCTGTACCAAGGGGTGCACTAAGCGGTGGCCTCGGTGATTTTAAACCTCACCGAGGTGCGATTGCCAGAGTGGTGCCCCAAAGAAATGGAGCAATTGTACCAGGTCCTGCTAACAAACATGTTCAGACAGTTTTATGAATTCGACTTTGCTGATGTAGACAGAGCCGGATTGTACACCACACCACATGAGGTTTTGGAGAGGGTAGGGAGACAAAGAAGGGGTACAGTAAATGATATTTTTACGGCTTTTAACACAGGGACTTCCATCATCAACACTCTGGATGATGTGGAGCTGCAGACTCAAATTAATGATGAGGACCAGGCCATGACACTACACTTAAAAGAAATTATAGCTGAGTTGGGGAAACACGCGAAAACGGTAAATGCTCTCATCAGGGAGGATCGGAATGTGTCAGATCAGGCTGTGCAGAACGAGGCGTGTGTGCTGTATGGGGCGTGGTTACTGGGCGAGGGCCGCAGTAATCTGGAGGATTTAAAACAAGGTTTGGTCCCCTCCTGGATCAGCAACAAGCACCTCACAGCCCTCCACCCATTTGAGAATGCATTGAGTCCGTGCCAGCTCTGACTAGCTTCAGAGGCCTACCCAGTCCCAATGGACAGTGGGCGGTCTAATCACACCATTATGGGTATAGTGGTAAGAATGCCGGTGATGGGAAAAACAGCTAAACCCGCCCCGGTATACAGGGTGGAGAACATTGGAGTCATTCAAGGGGGTGCACACATTCGCTACACAGCGGTCCCACCTTACTTCATTCGATGGGAGCATGCAATGATGGGTACCGACCTCTCGGGGTGCCGGAACCGGGGAGCACACATCATCCTGTGTCCCCAGCACTTGAATGCCTATTTGAAACCACAGTGCGGGTTCAGAACTGCTGGCGCGAAGCCTATAAATTGCACCATGGAGGCAATGGCACAAGGCCATGTGCCCCCGCAGGTGGCATATATCGGAGGTGGGACATACTGTGTCACCACTGCAGCACCCCACTACCAACATGGACAGCACGGCTGGTGTCTGGTGAGTGACAGCAGTTTCTGCTTCAAACCCAAGGCAGAAGTTCAAGTGGCCCAAGAGCGAATTGTCCCCATTCCTGAACCTTCCACTATTCACCTCACTGTCAAAGAGAATTTCACCGATCTGCAACTATTCGTTGCACATTTTGGGTATATCATTCCCCCTCTCCCTGAACACCTCACCAAGATACTAAAAGCCGTTGTCGTTTCACAGAAACATTTTTACACACTGGAGCAGAAGACTTTAGAAATAGGGGCAGACATATTGGAAATAGTGACCCCACCATGGTGGGACCTGTTCACTAATATAGAAGTCCCTTCTTGGATTAGGATAGCCTCCCACATCCTTGTAGTGTGTCAGGTTTTTATTGTGATCTATTTACTGTTTGTACACTGCAAAAAGGTCAGATATTCGCAGAAGTATGAGAACAGAGGAGAATGGTGGGAGCATTATGTGCGGGTAGACAAGGAGACACCTGCTTAGATTTTTGCTGCTATGTATAAAGTTAAAGTTTCCCTCCCTCCTCTATGCTTGTTCATGTGTAATTTTGTGTGTACTTTATTTTTCTTATTGAAGTTCATTAAGTGAGTTGTAGTTAATGGCCCAGAAATTAGGTTCAGGGGCTTGCCGCGCGTGCAAGCCCCCGATGTGCACTTACACTGCGCGCTGGCCATTCTGCTCCCGGGACGCGTGGCATTCCTTTTTTCAGTAGATTAATCCCGGGCATCGTCTGACGTCACACCGCCCATGAGTGCAGCCAGCGCGAAGCCTCGAGCGCGGAGTCTAACTTAGATACGCCCCTTGAGGTCTCCTTACCATAGGCCACGCCCCCAATTTTTAACACAAGCTGCAAAGCAATTTTACATGCAGAGCAGCATTTTAAATAAATTTTTTGTATTTTTATTAATCTTTAGCTAACTTTTATAAAGTTTTAAATACTTTTACATTATTTAGAAGAATGTAAAGTAGTTTTAAACAGAATTAAAGCGTAGTTATTTTGATGAGCCGGCTGGGATCACGTGGGCACTAGGCAACCAATGGGAGGTTGCAAAAGTTCATTCATGAGTTTGATAGTAAGAACTGTCTAACTCATGAAAACTCAGGGCACCCAAAACAGCACTTAAAATACAAGTAAAAGTTAAAAAAACATCCCACTAAATAAATGAACTATGAATAACTAAAAAACTACTTCAAACAATTAATCAAATTTTTGAAAAAAATAATTTTTTACCAAATCAGTTCTAAAAATACACTTACCTCACTGTAAATGCTTTAAAAATAATAAACCTGTGGAAAAAAAATTCTAAATTGTATTAATAGACCACTTACCTGTAAAACGAAGTACTCACGTCTGGTTTTTTCACACGTAAAAACCGGAGGGCTTTACGCACGGGCAACTCTTTACAAAAAAAGGAATTTCAGCGCGCATGCGCTGCCTGAAACGTCACACGCGTTCCGCCTCTTAACCCCTTGGTTCAGAGGAAAGGAAATGCCGGTTTTCAGCACATGCGCTGTGCATCCTGAAAACCGGCACTTCCATCGGGCCCACGCGTGAGTACACCGTCCGTACTCACGCGTTGGGACCCAAATTACTGGGCCAATAAAAGATAATGTGTATGAACCAGGTGGTGTAGGGGTATTGGGCCCCCCTCCATGCCTGGAAATGAGTGTGTCAGATTTTCAATCCAATGTATTGCCATCTATAGATGCTTAATGTACACTGTAGGTTTTCTGAAATGTGAAATGCATGTGTTGTGGGATCATGGATAGGTAATTACAGGGGATGGTTTGATTGTGGAGAGTCAGAACATTTTGCTCACCCAGAATTATGATATTCCAAGCAAGTTATAGTATCATCAGAGGGGACTGTAAGATTCGCAAAATTAATATTGTCAGATAAGTGTCCTTTGGCAGAAGAGGCCTTTACTTTTAAAAGACTGTTTTAAAAGAAGCCCAGAAAAGGGACACATAAAATGGCTGCCAGACCCCGTGACTAGCTTTCTGGACACTTTAAAATGGTTCCTGCAGTCCCCAGACAGCCTTTGTGGATTCAGCCCACAGTAAGTTCTGGAAGGCTGTTTCAGAGAAAACGAAACCAGACGCAACCACATACATATGGATTGGATGCAGATCCAGTCAGATCGGCCTGTAGATAAAGGCCATCTAAATGTTTACCCAGACAAAGGGGAACATTTTATATTCATAAGGGGAGCATCAAAGACCCATTAAAGACATCAAGAAGACATTCAAAACAATACAAGGTCATTCCAGACCAGAGATGGCCATCACCGGCCATCCCGAAAGCAGTTTAAATATAATAACTACCCCGTTGTGATACAAGCCCGCCAAAAGTTAAACAAAGACTAACCTTGATTTGGCGGGAGATAAAGGCTTCTTTGAGAAGTATAACTGGAGTCCTGGGTAGCCATCGAGAGCGAGCAGCCAGACACAATTTTGAGCTTGTCCTTTTGAGAACCGTGGAGGAACGTCGATCCAGAGACCAAGAAGGTGATTCGAGTCTGCGTCCCACCCCGGGGTAACCATCGGGAGATCATCGACAAACCCTGGGCCGTTGATGAGACAAAGGACAGCAGCCCTACAGAAGAAATCTAGCTGAAAATGGTAATCAGCTAGACTCCGCGAAGAGACCTCTTCAACCATGGTCAAAAAGTGGTCGCCGTCCCCGCCGATGTCCAGGCCTGCCAGTATCCAGCCTGTCCGTGACCTTCACCTTGAGGAAGAAGAGAGAGTGTCGCAGCCCACAGTGCTGACCACATGGAGACAGGATGCCTGAAAGGATCAAAACGCAGACCTGTTTCAAAACTCTATACTTTCCAACTGGATTGGTGAGCATGTTCCTGGCCCCTCACAATCTGATCTAACTAGGCTTAGGGGGTGGGCATTTAAGGGGTTGTCCCTTGATGTTCCATGTGTTTCCCCATTTCATGATGACTTTTGAAAAGTATAATATGCCTGTATCTATCTCAGTTAGCAATGTATTATGAATTTGTTTTTCCCTCCAATGTGCCCTTTTATTGACTTGCATTTGATTTGTTTTACTCTATGCAATAAAATTTCATTTCATTTCCATTAAACCTGGCCTATCGAGTATTCTCTACATTGTAGTTCCTGCATCCAAGTTCAGTGTCTAGAACCTAAGGGGCGAGTGGGTCGAACCACTCAAGGTTTTACTGTGCAAGAGAGAGAGGCCTCTAGAGAGGGAAACCTCTGCGATTGAAAACCCCTTACAAATGTGATTGGTTTCTCTTGGCCGTCATCCATTATGTGGCATATGACAGCTCCCACACCATAGCTAGAAGCATCGCACGCTAATTTAAGCTCACGCTCTGCGTCACAATGCACAAGTAGATCATCGCTAGAGGGACTTCTCTTACAAGTGGCGTAAGCTTCCTGTTGCGCTTTCATCCACTTCCACTGGACATCCTTCTTGAGGAGCTCATGCAATGGACCTAACATGGTCGCTTACTCAGGTAAGAAATATGCGTAGTACTGGACCATTCCAAGGAAAGTTATTAACTCAGAAACGTTCTGTTACATAGACATAGACATAGAAGATAGGAGCAGGAGTAGGCCATTCGGCACCTAAAGCCTGCTCTGCCATTCAATGCGATCATGGCTGATCATCTAAATTCAGTAACCGGTCCCTGCTTTCTCCCCATACCCCTTGATCCATTTAGCTTTAAGAAATATATCCAACTCCTTCTTGAATATATTTAATGAATTGGCCTCTACTGCCTTCTGTGGTAGAGAATTCCACAGGTTCACCACTCTCTGGGTGAAGAAATTCCTCCCAGATGATCTAAGGGGTTTTAGATCGCAGAGGTTTCTCTCTCTAGAGGCCTCTCTCTCTTGCACAGTAAAACCTTGAGTGGTTTGACCCACTCGCCCGTTAGATTCTATACTCTGGACTTTGGGGCAGGAACTACAATGTAGAGAAAACTCTTGTAGACCAAGTTTGGTGAAGCGAAATGAAATTTTTTTGCATATGGAAAAATAAATCAAATGCAAGCAGATAAGAGAGTACATGGGAGGGAAAACACAAACAAATCATAATGGCACAATACTAACTAAGGCAAATACATGCATCTTATACTCTACAAAGAACATCATGAAATAAGGAAACACACGGAACATCGAGGGACAACAACTCATGATAATTGTACCCTTAAGTCCACCCCCTTTAAACCTATCTAGATCTGATTGTGAATGGCCAGAAACATGCTCACCAATCCAACTAGGAAGTGCAATGTTTTGAACCAGTCTGCGTTTGATCCTTTCAGGCGTTCCGTCTCCACGTGGACCGTGGAGCCCCAGCGAGCTGCGCCACACCTCTCCTGAGGTGAGGGTCAGGGGCGGCTGGACACTGGCTGGTTCTGGATGTCAGCGGGATCGGGAATCGTCAGCTCGACCCCGGTCAGAGGAGCCTTGGGATGGCCCCCATCGTTTCTTCAGTTTATTTTTGTCTCTTCTCCCGAGTTGGGAGAGGGCCTCTCGTTTTCGTCAACGGCCCGGGGTTGGTCGATGATCTCCCAATGTTTGACCCCGGGGCGGGACGCCGGCTCGAACGGTCTTCTTGATGGTGGTTTGGTCTTCTTCTCCTTCCTCTCCGTCGATGGAGAGGAGTCCCGCTGATCTTCTCCCGAAGCGACTCCTCTTCACCCAGCTCAAAAGCTGGGCAGGCCTGCAAGCTGGAAAGCTGGAAAGCCAACCAACTGACTGAATTCCTCCCCGAGTGTCTTCCAATTATACTTTTCCTTCAGAAGCTTCCACTTCCCGCCCAAAATCAGGTTAGTCTTTGTTTAACTTTTGGCGGGCTGGGAGCACAGCGGGGTAGTTATTATATTTTAAAATATTTTAGATGGCCGGTAAAGGCCCATCTGGAATGACCTTCATTGTTTTTATTGTCCTGCTGATCTCATTATCTAGTCCTTGGTGCTGTTCTCATGAATATGAAATTGTCCCCTTTTGTCTGGGTCAACATTTAGATGGCCTCTGTCTCCAGGCCGATCTTGACTGGATCTGCATCTAATTCATATGTATATGTGGAGGTCTGCTTTCATTCTCTCAGAAACGGCTTCCAGAACTTACTGTGGCTTGAATCCACAAAGCTGTCTGAGGATTCGCAGGAACCATTTTAAAATGTCCCAATAAGCCGGTCACATGGTTTGGCGGCCATTTTGTATGCCCCTTTTTCTGGGCTCCTTTTAAAACAGTCTTTAAAAATCATGGCCTCTCCTGCCATTTGACCATTTATAATATAAAGTTCAATTTTGTGAATCCTACACTCCCCCCTGATGATACTGTAACTTGCTTGAAGTATCATAATTCTGGGTGAGCAAAATTATCTGGCTTTCCACAATCAAACCATCCCCAGTATTTACCTATCTATGACCCCACGACACATGCATTTCCCACTTCAGAAAAACCTAGTGTATATTAAGCATCTATAGATGGCAATACCTTGAAGTTAAAATCTGACAACTTACTTCCAGGCGTGGAGGGGGGGCCTTATACCCCTACATCACCTAGTGCATATACATTACCCTTTTAATAATAACAACACATCTAATTCAAATGCAATAAGAAAATAAAGTACACACAAGAAAATTACAATGCACATGAATACATATCAAAAATAATACAGAGGTGGGAGGGAAAACTTTAACTTTATACACAGCAGCAAAAATCTAAACGGGTGCCTCTGCTTCTACCCGCACATAATGCTCCCTCCATTCCCCTCTATTCTCATACTTTTGTGGATGTTTGACCTTTTTACAGTGTACAAACAGTAAATAAACTACAATGACAACCTGGCACACTACAAGGATTTATAGGCTTCGCGCCAACAATTCTGAACCTGCACTGTGGTTTTGAATGGGCATTCACAAGCTGGGGACACATGATGATGTGTGCTCCCCGGCTCCGGCACCCCGAGAGGTCGGTACACATCATTGCATGCTCCCATCGAATGACGTAAGGTGGGACCCCTGTGTAGCGAATGTGCGCACCCCGCTGAATGACTCCAATGTTCTCCACCCTGTATACCGGGGCGGGTTTAGCTGTCTTTCCCATCACCGGCATTCTTACCACTATACCCATAATGGTGTGATTAGACCGTCCACAGTCCATTGGGACTGGGTAGGCCTCTGAAGCTAGTCTGAGCTGGCACGGACTCAATGCATTCTCAAAAGGGTGGAGGGCTGCGAGGTGCTTGTTGCTGATCCAGGAGGGGACTAAACCTTGTTTTAAATCCTCCAGGTTACTGCGGCCCTCGCCCAGTAACCACGCCCCATATAGCACACAAGCTTCGTTCTGCGCAGCCTGATCGGACGCGTTCCAATCCTCCCTGATGAGAGCATTTACCGTTCCGGCGTGTTTCTCCAGCTCACCTATTATCTCTTTTAAGTGTAGTGTCATGGCCTGGCCCTCATGTAACTCAGAACCCACGACCTTATTCTCGTCAGTCAGTATCTTTCTTAACTGTATTTTCAAACCATTGTTCTGGCTTTGCAGCTCCACATCATCCAGTGTGTTGATGACGGAAGTTCCTGCATTAAAAGCTGTGAAAAATATCATTTACTGCACCCCTCCTTTGTCTCCCTACTCTGTCCAAGTTCTCATGTGTTGTGGTGTACAATTCGGCTCTGTCGACATCGGCAAAGTCGAACTTGTAAAACTGTTTAAACATGTTTGTTAACAGGATCTGGTATAATTGCTCCATTTCCCTGGGGCACCACTCTGGCAATCGTACCTCGGTGAGGTTTAAAATCACCGAAGCCTCCACGTAGTGGACCCCTTGGTACAGTACCTGACCTGTGGGTACCAATACCAATCCGTTCCCGGGTCCCTTTTTTGTGGTGGGGCACCCTTCCTTGAGGGCTTTAGCTACCAGAATTGTGGGCAGGGGCTTGCGGGTTCGGGTGATGAGCTCAGTGGCGTTTACTGGGATCTGAGAGTATGGGACTCCGCACGCCCATGTGCTGACATCCCACCTCATTCCTTGTCCAGCATCCTGCCACTGTCTTTGGAAATAGATGGAGACGCCTGTGGGGCAAGTGTGTTCTGAACCCCACATACAGATGTAGATCCCCTCATCTGGTTCCCACCATTTGTCCCAACAGACACTCAACCCCCCATGAGTTCCCGTAATAGTCCGATTGGTGTTGTTACCCAGTCTCTCCCATTCTACAGTGGAGTTCTTCATGGTGCTGCTCAACTTGCGCAGCCACCACCAATGATCCAAAGGTAACCGTCCGTTGCAGACAAGGCAAATCTTCCTCCCAGCGGTGACGCTGATCCTGGGTGCGATGACCCTCACCCTGGGGCACATCAGAGGCGTTTCCCTGTATGCAAACCCCATCTAGCTGGAGTATTCAGTAGAGTTCGACCCCAGCCAGCCTGGCCATCTTCCTTCATGGAAGTAGACAGCAGTCTCTTCAGCGTCCCGTGGGCCGGTTCCATCAGTCACGACGGGGCCTCTGTTGCCAGAGCACCCATAAATTGTGGAGTCCTTGTTGCGGCCCCGATAAGCCCAGCTCCATCTGATCGTCAGGAACGCGATGAGGATCCCTCTCATCCTTTCTGGCTCCTGTAACAGATTAAACAATATAGCCAGGCTCCCGAAAGATTCTGGCTTGGATGACGGCATGATCAGGTCTTTCGACCTCGATCCAAACAACACACATACTGGGCAGATTTCAAAACTACTTAAGCTCTAATCACCTTAATATTTACACACCTTAAACTTAAACTTAAACTTAACTTATGTACAGTGCTGCCCGTCCCCGGGCGGCTTGCCTAATCCCTGATTGGACTGCAGCTCGCCGCTCCCTGTGGCGGGGCTGCAGCGACCTGTGTCTTGGGTTCCCCACAGCATTTTGCTGTTAATTGGGGACTGCGTTTTGTCAAGGATTTCTCAGGTCGGCATTTACTGGGAGCGGGGGACTCGGGCCAACGTTTTACTGGCTGAGGCGTTCGAGTCGACCTGCGAAAAGGTACTTTGGGAGTGGCTCCCTTAGTGAGTGGACCTTCGGGTGGGGCCTTAGCTCTCACAGCCCGTGGCTCTTCCACTACTGTGGGCTTCGGCTCCCTCCCCTCAGGCTCTGTCCCTTTGGGATTCGGGCAGGCTCCCTTGGCGAGTGGACCTTCGGGTGGGACTTTAGCTCTCACAGCCCGTGGCTCTTCCACGACTGTGGGCTTCGGCTCCCTCCTCTCAGGCTCCGCCCCTTTGGGATTTGGGTCTGTGGCAGACGACTCCTCCTCACCTGTCCCTACAGGTGGAGGATCTCCGCCCCCAATTTCTACCTCCCCCACGCTCGAGTCGAGGGCGGGACCTCCGTCCTCCGAATCCAACTCCTCCAGAATTGTGTCAAGGGCGGGACCTTGTTGTTCGGGCCCCTCCTCGTCCAAGTCCCAGGCCATAGGGGAAGCCTCCTCCCAGGTGGGCGGGGCAGCTTCTCCTTCCAAGCAGGCTACAACGCCAGCTTGTGTGGCCTGTGACTCATCGCACGCCTCAGGCTGAGGGTCTTTACCCTCAGACCTGGCTTCGGTTGCTGATGCTCTTGCACCCGGTTTAAACAGTTTGCACTGATTGATGTGAAACCATTTACAAGCCCTTAGCTGACCCTCTAAACTGCCAGCCCTCGCTGTTAACCTAGCGTTCTCCTCCCTTAAAGACTGCTCAACTAACTTAGCCTCCCCAACCTGGCACCGCAGGTATTCCTCCATTTTACAGGAGGTCTCATCCTGTGCGTGTCATTCTGGGGGACACAGGTCGACAGGCTGCGCTGGCTCTTGTCATTTGGGCACAGCAGTCAGGGTTTCGGGAACGACAAGACCAGTGGTGACGGCTATCTTCCCCTGCGAAATCATCAGAGACCGCATTGTCTCTATGATTGATTCAATCGCAGCGGGATCCATAACTGCACCAGCTCCTTGTGCTGGGGTAGGAGCTACGGCTTGGGTTTGGGCTGGTGCTGGGACGGTGGTCTGGGCTTGGGCTTGGGCTGCAGGAAATTTTCCCTTATTATCCTTCCACGGATTTCTACAGTCCTTGCACCAATGTCCATCCTTCCCACACCGGTAACAATTAAGCTTGGCTTGGGTAGGGCGATTCCCCTCCTGACGCCAGTCTTTCTTGCTTGGGGCAGCGTGTTTTGCCTCATGCACCTTTCCCTTCTGGGGAGGTGTTTCCTGACCTCTACAATTCTTATACGCAACGTTGAGCTAGTGGAGCACCGTCTCCTCCGTAACACCAGGACCTTGGGGATCAAACCAAGATCTGGCTAGGGCCCGTATCTGCGGCAAACTGTTGGTAACCAAGCAACGGAGCCAATGAACCCACTGTTCGTTGCTCATTGCAGCCCATTCAGGCATACCCGGACAGCTGTGTCGATACACTGGCCACAGCCTTTCTGCGAAAACCCGTGGGGGTTCTCCAGATAGCTGCACGGTCCCTTCTACACGGTCGAATGGACTACCGTCGTCCACTCCCATCACTTCTAAAACTTCCTCCCTGAGATCCGTATACCCTTTCCGTCCCCCCATACTCTCATCTGAGAGGCACTGAAGGATTGTGCAATCCAGGGAGAAAAGCAACAGTTTCACCTGTTCCTGTTCATCACAGACATTAATGGCTTCTGTTTCCTCTATCTCCCTGAAATGAATCGAGGGATCTCCCTTTACTGTGAGTCATCTGAGGTGGCTCAACATGGACCTTAATTGCGGGGCAGCGTATGGCACCACGAGCTGGTTCTGCTGGGGTCTGACATCGTCATTGGCGGCGTTGGGACCGAACCTCTGGTGCCGAGCGGCACACATTGGTGCCGGTCCCGGCTTTGCTGCCAGTGGTTGTTCTTTCTCACATTCCACCTCGGCTACCTCCTCTTTTACCACCCCCTGTTTTTCCGGCCAAGTCTCGCTATACCTCGGCAGTGCTGAGGGCTCGGTCGCTGGTACCACAACTACCTCAGCTGGAATCGACTGTTATGATTCCTTTAAAAAGTCCATGTGACTGGCTTTCGGGCTGACGAGACACACCATGCCTTTTGCCTTAACCAGGGCCGTTCTTAGGTCCTCTATGGTCTTCTGGCAGGGGCCGTGGTCTGTGCTCTCAAAGCTGTGCTCGAGGGCTAGCTTGTAAGCTGCCTTAACCTCCACTACTCTCTCCTCCTGTGCGCTTAGCTGTTGTGCGAGGCGGGTGTTTTTTTCCCGGACCCTCGTTTCATTGATCTTTGCCTCCATAACCTGGCACTCCAGGTAATCTATCCTAGCCTGATGTTGACTAGCTACGACTTGGCGTTCATGATTTAGCGCTTGAAGCGCTGTGATGAGTTTTTCCCCACCCATGGCCTTTTCCTCTATCTCTGCTGCCTGGGTTGTGATCCTGGCTGCCTGTGCTGCAACGACCCGGTCCAAGATCTGGGCCTGCTTCTTGTAACACATCAGCCACACTGCCTTTTCCACTGACTTCTTATGCTCTTTGCTCTCTGTCCACCTGATGGCTGCGTCCACCGGATGCCCTTCCAGTAAGAGATCGGAAATCCACTGCTTAGTGAGATTTACCTTGCCAAAGACATAATCCACTACCCTCTCATCCATTGCATTTCGACCAATCAAACTCGGATCTACGACATAGCAATCCTGCTGCCAGAGTCCTGCCGCGGTCGCCATTTTCTGTAAGGGGTTTTAGATCGCAGAGGTTTCTCTCTCTAGAGGCCTCTCTCTCTTGCACAGTAAAACCTTGAGTGGTTCGACCCACTTGCCCCTTAGAATCTATACTCTGGACTTTGGGGCAGGAACTACAATGTAGAGAAAACACTTGTAGACCAAGTTTGATTTAACAAAATGAAATGTTATTGCATAAGGAAAAATAAATCAAATGCAAGCAGATAAGAGAGTACATGGGAGGGAAAAACACAAACAAATCATAATGACACAATACTAACTAAGGCAAATACAGGCATCTTATACTCTACAAAGATCATCATGAAATAAGGAAACACACGGAACATCGAGGGACAACAACTCATGTTAATTGTACCCTTAAGTCCACCCCCTTTAAACCTATCTAGATCTGATTGTGAAAGGTCAGAAACATGCTCACCAATCCAACTTGGAAGTGCAAGCTTTTGAACCAGTCTGCGTTTGATCCTTTCAGGCGTTCCGTCTCCACGTGGATCGTGGAGCCCCAGCAAGCTGCGCCACACCTCTCCTGAGGTGGGGGTCAGGGGCAGCTGGACACCGGCTGGTTCTGGATGTCAGCGGGGTCGCTGATCGTCGGCTCGACCCCGGTCAGAGGAGCCTTGGGCTGGCCCCCATCGTTTCTTCAGTTTATTTTGTCTCTTCTCCCGAGTTGGGAGAGGGCCTCTCGTTTTCGTCAACGGCCCGGGGTTGGTCGATGATCTCCTGATGTTTGACCCCGGGGTGGGCCGCCGGCTCGAATGGTCTTCTTGATGGCAGTTTGGTCTTCTTCTCCTTCCTCTCCGTCGATGGAGAGGAGTCCCGCTGATCTTCTCCCAAAGCGACTCCTCTTCACCCAGCTCAAAAGCTGGGCAGGCCTGCAAGCTGGAAAGCTGGAAAGCCAACCAACTGACTGAATTCCTCCCCGAGTGTCTTCCAATTATACTTTTCCTTCAGAAGCTTCCACTTCCCGCCCAAAATCAGGTTATTCTTTGTTTAACTTTTGGCGGGCTGGGAGCACAGCGGGGTAGTTATTATATTTTAAAATATTTTAGATGGCCGGTAAAGGCCCATCTCTGGTCTGGAATGACCTTCATTGTTTTTAATGTCCTGCTGATCTCATTATCTAGTCCTTGGTGCTGTTCTCATGAATATGAAATTGTCCCCTTTTGTCTGGGTCAACATTTAGATGGCCTCTGTCTCCAGACCAATCTTGATTGGATCTGCATCTAATCCATATGTATATGTGGGGGTCTGGTTTCGTTCTCTCAGAAACGGCTTCCAGAACTTACCATGGGTTGAATCCACAAAGCTGTCTGAGGATTCGCAGGAACCATTTTAAAATGTCCCAATAAGCCGGTCACGTGGTATGGCGGCCATTTTATATGCCCCTTTTTCTGGGCTTCTTTTAAAATAGTCTTTAAAAATCATGGCCTCTTCTGCCATTTGACCCTTTTAATATAAAGTTCAATTTTGCGAATCCTACAATGACAGCATCAACCTTTTCCTTCACTGGTTGCATGCCATTTGCATCAACTTTCAGACCAAGGTACACAACCTCAGGCTGCACAAAAACACATTTGCCCCTTTTCGATTTGATGTTGTGGGCATTCAACCTTTGAAGCACGATGTCTGGCACTTCCAGATTTTCTTCCTCGCTACTTGTTGTGGTCATCACATCATCTTGATTACATAAGCAATATGGAAATCCTTGCAAAATCTTATCCATCATAGCATGGAAGATTTTGGGGGAGGACTTACACCATACGGCAGCTTGGTATATGAGTACAGTCGCTTGTGTGTGTTGATAGTGAGATACTGTTTACTCTCTTTGTCAACAATCAGCTGAGCGTAAGCGTGTGACAGGTCAAGTTTGGAGAAAATCTTTGAGCCAGAGAGTGCTGCATACAAATCTTGCAATGTAGGTAACGGGCACTGCTCATCGTCAACTGCTTGGTTGATAGTAACTTTGTAGTCACCACACAAGCGTACAGTTTTGTCTGCTTTGGGCACTACCACAATCGGGGTAGCCCATTCACTTTTGTCAGTTTTTACTAGCACTCCGTTCTCTCTGAGCTTCGCTAGCTCTTCCTCCACCTGACTTTTCAATACATAGGGGACCGGCCTTGCCTTACAATAGACAGGCTTCGCGTTGGACTTGATGCGAATATGCCAGTGATGCCTGTAATGTATGTACCTTTAAGAGAGAACTACTTTTACAGCTCCTGTATACTGTAGTACCGGCAGTGACCACACCTGTATATAAGCCTTGAGCATGCCTCTGTACCCCCAGACTTGAGACTACCCTACTCCAGTAAACAACTGTTGATTGTTAAGTTACAGCATCCGTGTAGTTATTGAAAAACATCATACTCTCATAATCACAGATCTAACAGTGGCGATGAGTGTCAATTCGAATCTACCTGCAACTCTGCATTTCCCTTCGAGGATTTGCTCCGGGAGGGCGGTGGAAGAAAGTCGAGGCCAGAAGCACGGGCGTCGAACACGAGCAACCGCCCAGTCATCCGGCAGAGAGTGAACATCGCAGGGGAGGCTGTGGAGAGCCGGGCTTGGTTTCCCAGCCATGACGATCAGCAACAGACTAACAACAGGTACAGCACAGACCGTTCCCGGACAGCGGCGGCTGGAGCCGACAGACAGCGGAGAGAAAGCCGAGCAGCGTCAATGGGGTAAGACAGAGGGTGAAGCGCACAGGGCGCAGCCGGGGTTTGAAAACCGAGCGGCGTCGAGGAAAAACAAAACGGGGAGAGAGAGGGTAAAGCAGCAGCCGGTTTCAGGACCGAGCGGCGGAAACGGGAAAGGCGCACAGAAAAAAAAAACGCGCAGAGCACAGCCAGGGCTCAATGGCTGAACAGTGTCCACAGGGAGAAGAAGGGAAAGCACGGGAGATGCCATTGAGCCGCGGAGAAGAAGGAAGAGCGCAGGAGATGCCATTTTTAGAAGCCGCAGCGGAGAAGAAGGGCGAACGCGAGAAGAAAGGAAAGCGCGGGAGATGCCATTTTGTGCCAGCGGAGAAGAAGGAAGAGCGCGGGAGACGCCATTTTTGACAGTTAAATCACACCCAGGGATGCCGAAGAGTGGCAGTATCTCTACGTTCGACAATGAAGTCGAAGATTGGGTGACATATGTGGAACGTATTGAGGTGTACTGCAGGGCGAATGAAGTGCCAGATGCTAGGAAAGCACTGGTTTTGTTAAATTCCATGGGTGCAAAAACTTATGGGTTACTGCGAAACCTAATAACCCCAGAGAAGCCCGTGAATAAGAATTTCGAAAGCATAGTAGAAATCCTACAGGACCACTTAAACCCCACACCGCTGCTGATAGCAGAAAGATTTACGTTCCATAAAAGGAACCAACATAAAGATGAAAGCAATGCTGAGTACTTAACGGAACTGCGCAAGCTATCGAACCACTGACAGTTTGGAGTGGGACTAGCAGATACATTAAGGGACAAGTTTGTGTGTGGGCTTCAAAGTGAAGGAACCCAGAAACGGCTTCTATCAGAAAAGGATCTTACGCTGGACAAGGCTTTCAGCATGGCAGTATTATATGAAGCAGCCGCAAGGGGCGCTGCAGAGATACAACGAAGACCACAAGAATATGGCACCAATGAAATGTCCTATGGAACAGGGAAGTGTTATCACTGCGGCAGAACAACACATGACCAGAAGGATTGCTGGTTCAAGGACCAAGTGTGCAGACAGTGTGGAAAAGCAGGACACATAGCAAGAGTCTGCAGGTCTGGGAAGAAAACCAACAGCAAGAAATCTCCACAGGAGAAGTACAAAAAGGTACATAAGGTGATGGACAGTAGTTCAGACGAACAGAAAAGTGATACAGGCTCCAGAAGCAAGGAGCTGGGTTGTCTGAAACTACATAAGGTAACCAAAATGGAGGATCACCAGACTATCTGGGTTACACTCAAGATAGACGGAGTCCAAGTGAAAATGGAATTGGACACAGGATCAGCCCTAACAGTCATAAACCAAAGGGACTACAAGCGGCTATTTTCACATATACCCTTGAAAGCTACAGAGATTGTCTTGAAGACGTACACGGGGTAAAAAGTCTAGCCCAAAGGAAAAATAAGGGTGAAAGTGATATACAAAGGCCAGGAAATACCTAAAATGGACTTATATGTATTGCCAGATGGGGGACCACCACTACTAGGATGTGAATGGATCCGGAAGATACAATTAGGTTGGCATTCCATACAGGCACTGAAGGTTGAGGCAAAAAAGGATGACGATGTCACACCTGGATGACTGTCAAAAATGCTAACTGACGCAAAAGAAGTGTTCCCGGAAGGACTCGGAACACTAAAAGGCATAAAGCAATGATTAAAATAGAGGAAAATGCAAGCCCAAAGTTTCTTAAGGCCAGGCCAGTGCCTTATGGGATCAGACCAGCCATCGAAGCAGAGCTGGAAGGGTTGGAACGTTGAGGAGTACTGTCCAAAGGAGTTTGCACATTCTCCCCGTGTTTGCGTGGGTTTCCTCCGGGTGCTCCGGTTTCCTCCCACAGTCCAAAGATGTGCGGGTTAGGTTGATTGGCCATGATAAAAATTGGCCCTTAGTTTTAGGGGGGATTAAATACGTGGGGTTACGGGGTTACGGGGATAGGGCTTGGGTGGGATGGCTGTCGGTTTAGGGACCGGGCGCTAGGGTTTGGATGATCAGCCACGATCTCGTTGAATGGCGGAGCAGACTCGAAGGGCCGAATGGCCTACTCCTGCTCCTATCTTCTATGTTTCTATGTTTCTATTAGACTGGAGCGAGTGGGCTACGCCCATCGTTCCTGTAATGAAGAGGTCGTTAAGTAATACACCTGGGGAACTAAAGAAGGTCCGCATCTGTGGGGATTTTAAGGTGACAGTGAACGCAATCCTTCACACGGTACAATATCCGCTTCCACGAATTGAGGATATTTTCTCCTCGCTATCTGGAGGTAAACGCTTCACCAAAATTGATCTAGCCCAGGCGTACTTGCAAATGGAGGTAGAAGAAGCCTCGAAACAATACCTCACGATCAACACTCATAAAGGTCTCTACCAATGCAGCCAGCTGGTGTTCGGGGTAGCATCTACCTCAGAACCAGTAGCAGTGGAAACCGATGAACTAACCGATGAAAAGGGGCCAGAATCGCCTCCGCACCAAGAACAAGAACCTCAGGAAAGGCGCTATCCCGAAAGGATCAGGAAGCCGCCCCAAAGACTGAATCTATAAATGGACTATTTTTGTTTAATGTACATGTTAAAGTGTTAATTGTTATTTGAATATTATGGGTACTGCTAATCTAAAAGGGGAGGAATTGTAATGTATGTACCTTTAAGAGAGAACTACTTTTACAGCTCCTGTATACTCTGGTTCCGGCAGTGACCACACCTGCATATAAGCCTTGAGCAGGCATCTGTACCCCCAGTCTTGAGACTACCCTACTCCAGTAAACACCTGTTGATTATTAAGTTACAGCATCCGTGCAGTTACTGAAAAACATCATACTCTCAGAATCACGGATCTAACAATGCCCTCATAACTGTCTGTAAACATGCTTTCATACTTGTTCAGCATTGTGTCAAGTCAATTCTTTGATCATCGACACTGAAGATATTTTTCCAGTCTAGTTTTAACTTTCTCAACCAGTCTTTGCCGATGAGAGTTGACCTATTGTAGCTCGCTACAATAATAGGGAGCTTTACTGACTGGCCATTGTGTTGAACTGTACATTCTATTCATCCACATGTCTCTAGGATTTCTCCGGAGTAGGTTTTTATCTCTACGGCACTCTCTGTAAGTGGTATTTGATTAAACTTACTCTCATATGTGTCCTTACTCATGATAGAGCATTCCGCTGCCGTGTCGATACACATATCAATATATTCCTTGATCAAAAGTTTTGTACGGAGGTCTTTCTCACGACTGCTAGTGTTGCCACTAGTGGCATAGATAAGGTACATGCCTAGTTCTTCAACATCTGGTGTGTTCATTTCAATATTGTGAACTCTTCCCTTTTGTTGTTGCTGCTTTGCATTGCCACTAGAATGGTTTTTACTTTATGCTTTCGACCTAGCTCTGAAAGCTGTTGAAATATGGCCTTGCTTCTGGCAGTGAAAACACTTCACATTTCTGTATTGGCAGGACTGTGGTGAGTGATTTTCATTGCAGCGATAACAATTCACTGAACTGCTCTCACCAACATGCTTTTGACTCGGTCTCACAGCTATAGGTTTGGCTGTGACTTTGTGACTGTAGACCTCAGCTGCACTAGTCACTTGAGTTGGACAGAGCTCCCTAGCATTCTTAGGTGCCCTCTCCATAGATAGTGCAATTTTGCATGCTATGTCAAACGTTAGGTTCGGAGTGTTCAGTAACTTGGACTGTGTGCGCTCATCCACCAGTCCACACACAAACTTATCTCGCAACGCACGATCCAAAAATGTACCAAAGTTACAATGCAAAGACAGGTTCTTAAGAGCTACAATATACTCACTGATTGTTTCACTTTATTTTTGGCACCAAACTTACAGCTCTCTGTTATTTCTAACGACTTTGGTTCGTAATGGTCCTCAAATTTCTCGACAATGTCTTCAAGCAACGCATTGTTCGCTTTCCCTGGTGTGAGTAGATTTGTCAACATTCCGTAGACATCTGGCCCGATCTGTGTTAGAAAAATAGCTTTTTTCCATTCAAGAATTACTTTATTTTGAGCTTGAACATTCTCATCTGCACCTTCGGTCTCAATAATGTTATTTACCCTAAAAGACATCTCCACCCACTCAATGTAAGAACTGAATGGTTCACAAGCTCGGTCATACATGCCGAGGCTTCCGATGAATCCCGTAGGTGCAGCCATGATTGTCCTGATCCCATTGAACGGTGACTCAGCCGCTACCTGTGTACCTGTGAGAATCAACGCCGCTGTTGCTGTGCACACATACAGGCGAAGGTGAAGCACAGACAATTCTGCTTGAGTATTAAAGGTAAGACATCATAAAAATTCAGTTTAGGTGTTAAATTCACCTTAAACTTGCGCACTCAAAGTTTGAACACTGCGTCCTTCCCTGATCCCTAAAAATGGCTTTGGGATCCCATCCATGTCGTTAAAATGTAATATCTGTGGGTAGAACAAATGAAGGACAGAGACACGATGAGTTGCTGGTCCATGTGCTCACTTTATTAGGCCAGAGCGAACTGAGCATGCTCATACCAAACCAAGTGATAATACATTACACTGGTCAGACCGCAGCTGGAGTACTGTGGCAAGTTTTGGTCTCCCCACATGGTGGGGGATATAATGGCCTTGGAAGAGGAGAGGTACAAGAATGAGTCTGAGCTTAAAAAACCTCAGCTACTCAGATAGGCTCTGTAATGATCAATAACATGTCATTCTATAGTGGACACTAGGTGGAGCCGTAGAGCTGTATATAGCTGTATGTATAAGATTACACTACCCAGCTGTATGATATTAAGACTACATTACCCATGAGGCACTAGGCTACCCACAAGGCAGCAGTCAAGATGGAAACCTCTACAGATAAAGTACCTAGTCCATATGTGCTCAATAAAAGGTCGAGCAAAAGCTAGCTGTGTTCATAATAAGAATGTCTATTTATTAATGAACATAACATGGTACCAGGGTGGTGAAGATCTGCTGAAAATTGTGAAAAGCGACATGGAGAATTTGAAGCCACCAGAGCGTTTGAATCTCGAAGGAAATGTCGACTACAATTGGCGGATTTTTAAACAACAATTCAAACTCTACATTGCAGCCATCAGATTCGGTATGAAGCCAGATGCAAGGAAGATAGCATTGCTGCTTACGGTTGCAGGCCCACAGGCAATAGAGGTATTTAATACATTTGTATTTAATACAGTGGAGAACAGAGAAAAATTAGAAGATGTGCTAAAAAAATTTGATGCACATTGCTCTCCCAAAAAGAATGAGACCTATGAAAGAAACATCTTCCGTTCTCGGACACAGCAACAAAATGAGACTTTTGATAGCTTTATAACTGATCTGAAACTGAAAGCACAGACATGTAATTTCTCTGAGCTCAAAGCATCCATGATTCGTGACCAGATTGTGTTTGGTATTCATGATAAAAAAGTCAGGGAACGTCTGTTGAGAGAAACCAAACTAAATTTGGAAAATGCGGTGAAAATATGCCAAGCCAGCGAGCTAGCTCGAAAGCACGTGAAGACTTTCAGTGAAATCAATAATGATGCGAATGTAATGAGTGATAATGCTACTGTCAGTGCTGTGTCCTACAAGGGGAAGAAACGTGGGCAGAACAGAAATGAAAAGCAATCGGAGGATGACATTTTTAATTGTAAATGCTGTGGTTACAAACACCAGTTAAGACAATGCCCAGTGTTTGGAAAAATGTGCACAAAGTGTAATGGAAAGAATCACTTTGCCAAACAATGCTTTTCAAAAGTAAAAACGACGAAAGGGCAACGAGTTAATGTGATTGAGGACACTGGTTTAAGTGAGACATTTTTTGTAGGAATGGTGTCATGTGACGATATCAAAAAAGATACAGAAAATGTGCAGCCCTCAGAAATAGATAATGCTGAACATAAAGTTAATGCAGTAAAAGAGGACAAATGGATGAGCCCACTGCAGATAAATGGAGCATTAGTTACATTGAAACTGGACACTGGGGCAAAAGCAAACTTAATCAGTATGAGTGACATAAAAAATATGAAAGAAAAGCCCAAAATACAGAAAAAGTCAGTACTACTGAAGGACTATAATGGACAGAAAATAGATAGCTTAGGTGTATGCAGACTTAAAGTGACAGTCAAAGACAAAGCGCATCATCTCATGTTTTCTGTTGTGGCTGAAAGACTTGATTCGATACTAGGTGACAAAGCTTGTGAAGACTTAGAACTGGTCAAGAGAGTCTACCGTATAAACTGTGCCATAAGCAGACCAGCTGACTCAGGTGATGAAGCAGAGAGCCCATCAAGGATGAAAAGGCCAAAGGGTATCCATGTCTTCAAAAAGCCTAGTTTCTCCAAGAAGAAAGAAAAAGACTTCAAGGTCAAAGAGAAGCCAAAAGAGGAAAAACACAAGGAGAAAAAGTCCAAAGATATAACTGCAGCAGATGTTGTTAAGCAGTGGAAAGAGAAAAAGAAAAAGAAGAAGCCTGCACCAGAGCAGGAAGCAGTTCCGGTGGATACTCCTTCTTCCCTCAGGCCAATCTTTGGTGTTCCATTAGCCGAGGCTGCTGAGAGGACTATGCTATATGAGCTGCCAGCAATTTTTCGAGAGTGCATTGACTACATTGAGAGTTATGGCATGAAGAGTGAAGGAAACACTGAAACCCTCTCCAAGCAAAGATCGCAAGGAGACCTCGATCTATACAAGAGCAGATTGATGACAATGTCGCAACTGCATCTTGTCATTCACCACCAGAACAATCTCATGAAGACACATCAGACTTACCCGTGTTGAGAAGATCCACACGTGAAGTAAAAGAGCCTGATAGACTTAATCTTTGAGTACAATGTAAAGCTTTGAAAATGTGCTGACTGTTTTGAAAATGTTTATGTTTATAGAGCACTAACAAAAGTGTTACTGATATTATCTTTATTGTTTTCTTGAAAGTTGATTGATATTGATTTTGTTAAACCTCAAAGAAAGGGGGATGTAACGATCAATAACATGTCATTCTATAGTAGACACTAGGTGGAGCCGTAGAGCTGTATATAGCTGTATGTATAAGACTACACTACCCAGCTGTATGATATTAATACTACATTACCCATGAGGCACTAGGCTACCCACAAGGCAGCAGTCAAGATGGAAGCCTCCACAGATACAGTACCTAGTCCACATGTGCTCAATAAAAGGTCTAGCAAAAGCTAGCTGTGTTCATAATAAAAATGTCTATTTTTTAATTAACATAACAGGCTCAATGGCCTTTGACATAAGAAAACTACTAGGCACTTGTTCTCAGTATTAAACAAGGCTTTAATCAACTGTTTTTCAACATGAAGATCTAGTTGTGTCCTTCACTACTTCCTGTTAAAGAATGTCCTGAGCAAGCTGGGCCCATGCCTGAGTGTTTATACTCTCCCTGGACAGTGCCACCAGCAGGCCGCCCAGTATCATTTCATAAGATTGGGGAGGACCAGGGTACACAAGTTTAAACTATGTAAGAGTAGGAATAAACTGGATGTTAGGCGGTTCTTCTTTACTCAGAGAGCAGGGAGCATCTGGAATACGTTGCTGGCTGGTGTGGTGGGTGCTGACCCTTTGCATTGGCTTCTAGAGGGAGCTGGATTGGTTCCTGACTGCAGCAGAGATCGCATCATATAGAAGGTGTCTATGTAGATAACACTGGGTCCATGTGATCTCCTGGACCGGTTCCTGACTGCGACAGAGATCGCATCTATATAAAAGGTGTCTATGTAGATAGCACAGGGTCCATGTGATATCCTGGACTGGTTTCAATCACCTGAGGGGGTCAGAGAGGAATTTTACAGAATACTTTTTCCTTTATTGGCCTCAGTTTTTTCTCTGTATTTTTCTGCCTTTCCCAGGAGATTACATGGCTGAGGGTGGGGGTGGGGAGGGCGGAGGTCATAGAGTCATAGAGTCATAGAGTTTTACAGCACAGAAAGAGGCCCTTCGGCCCATCGTGTCTGCGCCGCCCATCCATCCCTGTCCAGTCTAATCCCATTTTCCAGCATTTGGTCCATAGCCTTGTATGCAATGGCATTTCAAGTGCTCATCCAAATGCTTCTTGAATGTTGTGAGGGTTCCTGCCTCTGCCACCCTTTTAGGCATTGAGTTCCACATTCCAAGCACCCTCTGGGTGATAAAGTTCCTCCTCAAATCCCCTCTAAATCTCCTGCCCCTTACCCTGAATCTATGCCCCCTTGTTATTGACCCCCCTACTAAGGGGAAAAGTTCCTCTTTGTCTACCCTATCTACGCCCCTCATCATTTTGTACACCTCAATCAGGTCCCCCCTCAGCCTTCTTTGCTCCAAGGAAAACAACCCCAGCCTGTTTAGTCTTTCTTCATAGCTGAGGCGCTCCATCCCAGGTAACATCCTGGTGAATCTTCTCTGCACCCTCTCCAAAGCAATCACATCCTTCCTATAGTGAGGCGACCAGAACTGCACACAGTACTCCAGCTGTGGCCTCACCAGCGTTTTGTACAGCTCCATCATAACCTCCCTGCTCTTATATTCTATGCCTCGGCTAATGAAGGCAAGTATCCCATATGCCTTTTAACCACCTTATCTACCTGTTCCGCTGCCTTCAGGGATCTATGTACATGTACACCAATGTCTCTCTGACCCTCTGTACTTCCTAGGGTCCTACCACTCATTGTTTATTCCCTTGCCTTATTTGTCCGTCCAAAATGCATCACCTCGCACTTTTCAGGGTTAAATTCCTTTTGCCACTTTTCCGCCCATCTGACCAACCCGTTTATATCGTCCTGTAGCCTGAGGCTTTCCTCCTCGCAATTTACCACCCCACCAATTTTTGTGTCATCTGCAAACTTACTGATCATACCTTTTACATTCTCATCCAAATCATCTATGTAGATCAAAAACAACAAGGGACCCAGCACCAATCCCTGAGGTACCCCACTGGACACAGGCTTCCAGTCACAAAAGCAACCTTCGACCATCACCCTCTGCCTCCTGCCACTCAGCCAGTTTAGGATCCAATGCGCCAAGGCACCCTGGATCCCATGGGCTCTTACCTTCTTGACCAGTCTCCTATGCGGGACTTTGTCAAAAGCTTTACTGAAGTCCATGTAAACCACATCCACAGCATTTCCCTCATCCACCCCCCTAGTCACCCCCTCGAAAAATTCAATCAGATTTGTCAGACATGATTTACCCTTGACAAAGCCATGCTGACTATCCCCGATTAATCCTTGCCTCTCCAAGTGGAGACTAATTTTGTCCCTCAGAATTTTTTCCAATAATTTCCCTACCACAGATGTTAGGCTCACTGGCCTGTAATTCCCTGGTTTATCCCTGCTACCCTTCTTGTATAATGGTACTACATTAGCTGTTCTCCAGTCCTCTGGTACATCCCCTGTGGCCAGAGAGGTTCTGAAAATTTGTGTCAGAGCCCCTGCAATCTCCTCCTTTGCCTCCCACAGCAGCCTGGGATACATCTCGTCCGGGCCTGGGGATTTATCCACTTATTGGCCTGCTAAAACCACTAGCACCTCCTCCCTCTCGATGCTAATATGTTCAAGTATGTCACAGTCCCCTTGCCCGATTTCTATGTCTGCATCGTCTTTCTCCATAGTGAACACAGATGCAAAAAGTTCATTTAAAACCCCGCCTACATCATCTGGCTCTACACACAGATTGCCACTTTGGTCCCTAATGGGCCCTACCCTTTCCCTGGTTATCCTCTTGCCCTTAATATACTTATAAAACATCTTAGGATTTTCCTTTATTTTGCTCGCCAGTGTTATTTCATGGCCCCTCCTCGCCCTCCTAATTTCTTTTTTAAGTATGCCCCTGCACTTTTTATACTCCTCTAGGGCTTCTTCCGTCTTTAGTCTTTTGTAACTGCCAAAAGCCCCCCTTTTATTTCTAATGCATTTTTGTATATCCCTTGTCATCCAAGGTTCCCTTTGCTTGTTGGTCCCACCCTTGACCTTTACAGGAACATGTTGGCGTTGTACTCTCTCTATTTCCCTTCTGAAAGTCTCCCACTGTTTTGATGTGGATTTTCCTATAAGTAGCTGCTCCCAGTCCACTTTGGCCAGATCCTGCCTTATCATATTAAAATCGGCCTTCCCCAATTTAGAACCCTTATTTCCGGGCCGTCTTTGTCTTTTTCCATGACCAACTTAAATCTCACCGAATTATGGTCACTGTCACCAAAATGCTCTCCTACTGATACTTCCACCACTTGCCCGGCTACATTCCCCAGAATTCGCCCCCTCTCTTGTACGACTTTCTACATTTTGGCTCAAAAAGCTCTCCTGGATGCACTTTAAGAATTCTGCACCCTCTAAGCCTTTCACACTCTGACTATCCCAATTTATATTGGGGAAGTTGAAATCCCCCACTATTATTACCCTATTATTTTCACACTTCTCTGAGATTTGCCTACATATCTGTTCCTCTATCTCCCCCTGACTGTTTGGGGGCCTATAGTACACTCCCAGCAAAGTGCTTGCACCCTTTCTGTTTTTAAGTTCTACCCATATGGCCTCATTAGAGGAACCCGCTAATATATCATCCCTCCTTACAGCAGTAATTGACTCCTTAATTAATATTGCAACACCCCCTCTCCTTTTACACCCCCCTCTGTCTCGCCTGAAGATTCTATACCTCGGAATATTGAGCTGCTAGCCCTGACCCTCCCTCAACCATGTCTCCGTGATAGCAACAATATCGTACTCCCATGTGTTCAACAACAACTTCAGTTCATCCACCTTATTTGCAAGACTCCTTGCATTAAAATAAATGCCTTCCAGCCCTGACATATTCCCTTTCGCCTTCACATATTTGCTCTGCCTTCCCAGCTGACTTGTTTTTTCCTCTGTATTTGTCTGTAAATCACCCCCTACTATAGCTCCACTCTGTACCCCATCCCCCTGCCAAGTTAGTTTAAACCACCCCCCAGCAGTGCTAGCAAACCTCCCCGCAAGGATATTGGTTCCCCTCTGGTTCAGGTGAAAACCGTCCGACTTGTACAAGTCCCACCTTTCCCAGAACCAGGGGTGGGAAGAAGTGTTTAGCCATGATGGTCCGGCCAGTAAGACTGTGGGGCAGGCTTGATGGACCAGCCGGTCTTTTCCTGCCCAATTTTGTAACTCTGTATGGCCCACAGCCCCGAGACCGGAGAAGCAGTGGACCTGCGTGGGAGCAGCCCGAGGCGGGAGAGCTTAAAGGCTTGAGAGGGAGCAGTCAGAGGCACCGAGGCCCACAGCCCCGAGACCGGAGAAGCAGCGGACCTGCACGGGAGCAGCCCGAGGCGGGAGAGCTTAAAGGCTTGAGAGGGAGCAGTCAGAGGCACCGAGGCCCACAGCCCCGAGACCGGAGAAGCAGCGGACCTGCACGGGAGCAGCCCGAGGCGGGAGAGCTTAAAGGCTTGAGAGGGAGCAGTCAGAGGCACCGAGGCCCACAGCCCCGAGACCGGAGAAGCAGCGGACCTGCGCGGGAGCAGCCCGAGGCGGGAGAGCTTAAAGGCTTGAGAGGGAGCAGTCAGAGGCACCGAGGCCCACAGCCCCGAGACCGGAGAAGCAGCGGACCTGCGCGGGAGCAGCCCGAGGCGGGAGAGCTTAAAGGCTTGAGAGGGAGCAATCAGAGGCACCGAGGCCCACAGCCCCGAGACCGGAGGAGCAGCGGACCTGCGCGGGAGCAGCCCGAGGCGGGAGAGCTTAAAGGCTTGAGAGGGAGCAGTCAGAGGCACCGAGGCCCACAGCCCCGAGACCAGAGAAGCAGCGGACCTGCGCGGGTGCAGCCCAAGGCGGGAGAGCTTAAAGGCTTGAGAGGGAGCAGTCAGAGGCACCGAGGCCCACAGCCCCGAGACCGGAGAAGCAGTGGACCTGCGCGGGAGCAGCCCGAGGCGGGAGAGCTTAAAGGCTTGAGAGGGAGCAGTCAGAGGCACCGAGGCCCACAGCCCCGAGACCGGAGAAGCAGTGGACCTGCGCGGGAGCAGCCCGAGGCGGGAGAGCTTAAAGGCTTGAGAGGGAGCAGTCAGAGGCATACGAATCCAGGTTCCAGGAGAGAGGTAAAAAGTAGTCCAAGTGTGACGTCAGCAGGTAGCAGGTAAGTGATTGGTTGGTGAGTATTTTCTCTCTTTTCAATACAAGCTTGAATTCTGTGGTTAAATTTCTAGGGCCTCTGTGGTGTAGTGGGGACAGTTGGTAAATAAAGCACCCTAGAGTATACCTGTAACTGGGGTATTGAATAAATGTTTTAATTAATTAAAGGAGTAAGTCATGGCAGGAGAGTTCAGACCCGTGTTCTGCTCCTCTTGCTCCATGTGGGAAGTCAGGGTCGCTGCCAGTGTCACTGGCGACCATGTGTGCGGGAAATGCATCCAGCTGCAGCTACTTGTAGACCGCATTGCGGCGCTCGAGCTGCGGGTGGATGAATTTTCAGCATGCGCGATGCTGACAGGGTCGTGGATAGCACGTTTAGCGAGTTGTTCACGCCTCAGGGTAGGGCTGCACAGGGGTTGACCATCAGGCGGAGCAACAGAGGCAGGCAGGAAGTGCAGGGAACCCCTGTGGACATCCCCCTTTCAAACAGGTATATCAAGTTGGATACTGTTGAGGGGGATGACTCACCAGGGGAAGGCAGCAGCAGCCAGCTTCCTGGCACCAGGGATGCTTCTGCTGCTCAGGAAGGGAGGAAAAGGAGTGGGAGAGCAATAGTGGTAGGGGATTCTATCGTAAGGGGAACAGATAGGCGTTTCTGTGGCCGCAAATGTGACTCTAGAATGGTTTGTTGCCTCCCTGGGGCCAGGGTCATGGATGTCATTGAGCGGCTACAGGGCATTCTTAAGGGGGAGGGTGAGCAGGCAGAGGTTGTGGTCCACATTGGGACCAACGACATAGGTAGGAAGGGGGATGAGGTCCTGCATCAAGAATTTAGGGACCTAGGTAACAGATTAAAGGGCAGGACCTCAAAGGTTGTAATCTCTGGATTACTCCCAGTGCCACATGCTAGTGAGTATAGGAATAGGAGGATAGTGCAGATGAATGCGTGGCTAAAGAGTTGGTGTAGGAGGGAGGGTTTTAGTTTCCTGGATCACTGGGCCTGCTTCTGGGAAAGGTGGGACTTGTACAAGTCGGACGGGTTGCACCTGAACCAGAGCGGGACAAATATCCTTGCGGGGAGGTTTGCTAGCACTGTTGGGGGGGGTTTAAACTAACTTGGCAGGGGGATGGGATACAGAGGGGAGCTGAAATAGGGGGTGATGTGCTGCTAATTATAGAGAAAAAAACAAGTCAGCTTGGTAGACAGGGCAAATATATAAGGGCAAGGCTGGATGGCATCTATTTTAATGCAAGGAGTCTTGCAAATAAGGTGGAGGAACTGAAGGTGTTGATAAACACATGGGAGTATGATATTGTTGCTATCACGGAGACATGGTTGAGGGAGGGGCAAGACTGGCAGCTCAATATTCCGGGGTACAGAATCTTCAGGCGAGACAGAGGGGGAGGTAAAAGAGGAGGGGGTGTCACAATATTAATTAAGGAGTCAATTACTGCAGTAAGGAGGGATGATATATTAGCAGGTTCCTCTAATGAGGCCATATGGGTGGAGCTTAAAAACAAAAAGGGGGCAAGCACTTTGCTGGGAGTGTACTATAGGCCTCCAAACAGTCAGGGGGAGATAGAGGAACAGATATGTAGGCAAATCTCAGAGAAATGTGCAAATAATAGGGTAATAATAATGGGGGATTTCAACTTCCCCAATATTAACTGGGATAGTCAAAGTGTGAAAGGCTCAGAGGGTGTAGAATTCTTAAAGTGCATCCAGGAGAGCTTTTTGAGCCAGCATGTAGAAAGTCCTACAAGAGAGGGGGCAGTACTGGACCTAATTCTAGGGAATGTGGCCGGCCAAGTGGAAAAAGTGCTAGTAGGTGAGCACTTTGGTGACAGTGACCATAATATGGTGAGATTTAAAGTGGTCATGGAAAAGGACAGGGATGGGCCGGAAATAAAGGTTCTAAATTGGGCGAAGGCCGATTTTAATAGGATAAGGCAGGATCTGGCCAAAATGGACTGGGATCAGCTACTTGTAGGAAAATCCGCATCAGAGCAATGGGAGGCTTTCAGAAGGGAGATTGAGATCATACAATGGCAACATGTTCCCGTAAAGGTCAAGGGTGGTTCCAAAAACCACAGGGAACCTTGGATGTCAGGGGATATATGAGAATGGATTAGGAAAAAAAGGAGGGCTTTTGGCTGATACAAAAGGCTAAAGACGGAGGAAGCCCTAGAGGAGTACAAAAAGTGCAGGGGGATACTTAAAAAAGAAATTAGGAGATCAAGGAGGGGCCATGAAATAACACTGGTGAGCAAAATAAAGGAAAATCCAAAGATGTTTTATAAGTATATTAAGGGTAAGAGGATAACTCGGGAAAAAATAGAGCCCATTAGGGACAAAAGTGGCAATCTGTGTGTGGAGCCGGAAGATGTAGGAGGGGTTCTAAATGAATTTTTTGCATCTGTTTTCACTATGGAGGAGGACGATGTAGACATAGAAATAGGGTGGGGGGACTGTGTTATGCTCAAACATATTAACATCGAGAGGGAGGAGGTATTGGCGGTTTTAGCTGGCCTAAAAATGGATAAATCCCCAGGCCCGGATGAAATGTATCCCAGGCTGCTGTGTGAGGCAAAGGAAGAGATTGCGGGGGCTCCAACACATATATTCAGGACCTCTCTGGCCACAGGGGATGTGCCAGAGGAGTGGAGAACCGCTAATGTAGTACCATTATTCAAGAAGGGAAGTAGGGAAAAACCGGGGAACTACAGGCCAGTGAGCCTAACATCAGTGGTAGGAAAATTATTGGAAAAAATTCTGAGGGACAAAATTAGTCTCCAGTTGGAGAGACAAGGATTAATCAGGGATAGTCAACATGGCTTTGTCAAGGGAAGATCATGTTTGACTAATTTGATTGAATTTTTTGAGGGGGTGACTAGGTGTGTGGATGAGGGTAACGCAGTGGATGTGGTATACATGGATTTCAGTAAGGCCTTCGATAAAGTCCTGCACAGGAGACTGGTCAAGAAGGTAAGAGCCCATGGAATCCAGGGTGCCTTGGCATATTGGATACAAAACTGGCTTAGTGGCAGAAGGCAGAAGGTGATGGTCGAAGGTTGTTTTTGTGACTGGAAGCCTGTGGCCAGTGGGGTGCCACAGGGATCGGTGCTGGGTCCCTTGCTGTTTGTGGTCTACATTAATGACTTGGATATGAATGTAAAAGGTATGATCAGTAAGTTCGTGGATGATACAAAAATTGGTAGGGTGGTAAATAGCGAGGAGGGTAGCCTCAGTCTGCAGGACAATATAGATGGGTTGGTCAGATGGGCGGAACAGTGGCAAATGGAATTTAACCCGGAAAAGTGCGAGGTGAAGCACTTTGGGGGAACTAACAAGGCAAGGGAATACACAATGAATGGTAAGACGCTAGGCAAGACGGAGGTGCAGAGGGATCTGGGTGTGCAAGTACACAGATCCCTGAAGGCGGCGGAACAGGTGGATAAGGTGGTAAAAAAGGCATATGGGATACTTGCCTTCATTAGCCGAGGCATAGAATATAAGAGCAAGAAGGTTATGATGGAGCTGTATAAAACACTGGTTAGGCCACAGCTGGAATACTGTGTGCAGTTCTGGTCGCCACACTACAGGAAGGATGTGATCGCTTTGGAGAGGGTGCAGAGGAGATTCACCAGGATGTTACCAGGGCTGGAGCGCTTCAGCTATGAAGAAAAACTGGGCAGATTGGGTTTGTTTTCCTTGGAGCAGAGGAGGCTGAGGGGGGACATGATTGAGGTGTACAAAATTATGAGGGGCATAGATAGGAGGGATACTGAGGAGCTTTTTCCCTTAGTAGAAGGGTCAATAACTAGGGGGCATAGATTCAAGGTAAAGGGCGGGAGGTTTAGAGGGGATTTGAGAAAGAACTTTTTCACCCAGAGGGTGGTTGGAGTCTGGAACTCACTGCCTGAAAGGGTTGTGGAGGCAGGAACCCTCACAACATTGAAGAAGCATTTGGATGAGCACTTGAAATGCCATAGCATACAAGGCTACGGACCAAATGCTGGAATATGGGATTAGATTAGACAGGGCTTGATGGCCGGCACGGACACGATGGGCCGAAGGGCCTCTATCCGTGCTGTATAACTCTATGACTCTATGACTCTAAGAGAAATCTGACTACCTCCCCATGACATTCAATGGCATTACCATCACTGAATCCCCGCCATTGACCAGAAACTCAACTGGACCAGCAACACAATTCTATGGCTCCTAGAGCAGGTCAGAGGCTAGGTATTCTGTGGCGAGTGTCTCACCTGCTGACTCCCTAAAGCCTCCCAACTATTTACAAAGCACAAGTCAGGAGTGTGATGGAATACTTTTCCTTGCTAGGATGGATGTAATTGCAACAACGCTGAAGAAACTCAACACCATTCTGGACAAAGCAGCCCATTTGATTGGCACCCCATCCACCACCTTAAACATTCACTCCCTCCATCACCGGCATACTGTGGCTGTAGTGTGTACCATCTACAGGATGCACTGCAGCAACTCATCAAAGCTTCTTACACAGCACCTCCCAAACCCACGACCTAGATGAACAAGGGCATCAGGCGCATGGGAATACTACCATCTTCAACTACCCCTCTAAGTCACACACCATCCTGATGTAGACATGTATCACCGTTCATAAATGTTGCCGTGCTCCCCATTGAAGTGTGTAACTTCATTCTGTGGATTTGCTGCTTATACTGCAATACACATGATCACTGGTATTATGTAAACCAGAATTTGCTCCTGATGTTTGACTGCACACTCTCCATAAATATGGGTAAATAATAAAGTTATTGCTTAGTGCAGTGATGCTGTGCTCTCCCTCCCACACTGTACAGAGTGTTGTACAGTACTGAGGGCCCAGAACTTCGGGTCTCCACGGGTGAGTATGCACGGGGTACTCACCCGTAGGCCCAATGGAAGTGCCGGTTTCCTGCATGGATTGCGCATGCGCGGGAAACCAGCACTTCCATTCCCCTGAAAGCAAGGGTTAAGAGGTCGAACGCATGCGCGGCAGAGGCTGTGCGTGCGCATCGAACTTACGTTTATTTTGCAGGTGATCCCAGGAAGGTAAGTCTCCAGAAGTTAGACAATGGCCCACGTGATCCCAGGGGATGCATCGAACTAACTGCGCCCCTGGGATACGCAAGCACTGCGCGCCGGCAGCTGGAGCGGCCCAGGATCGGAATTCCACGCGGGCCCACAGCACAACTGCCGGCGCGCAAGGTAAGTGCAGGTCGGGGTCTTACACCCGCGGGAAGCCCCCGTGGGCCCAGAACTTCGGGTCACCATGGGTGAGTACGCATGGGGTACTCACCCGTAAGCCCAATGGAAGTGCCGGTTTCCTGCATGCACTGCGCATGCATGGGAAACCAGCACTTCTGTTCCCCTGAAAGAAGGGGTTCAGAGTTTGAACGCGTGCGCAGGAGAGGTTGCACATGTACATCGAACTTGTGTTTTCTTTGCAGGTTTTCCCGGGAGGGTAAGTCTCCAGAATTTACATATTTAAAAAGCAGTCGTAAGGCATGCTTTTTACAAGTTAAGTGGTGAATTAATTAAAATTAGAACATTTTTTCCACAGGTTTATTATTTTTAAATACTTTAAAGAAAGATAAGTTTATTTTTAGTCCCGTTAGAAAATGTAATTCATTTTTCAAAAATTTAAATTATTGTTTAAAATAGTTATTTCATGTAATTTATAGTTTATTTAAAAAATGTGATGTTTTTAAACATTTATTTGAAGATTTAGTGATGTTTTGGGGCTCGTAGTATTTCTAAGTTTGACAGCACTTCCTGTCAAACTTATGAATGAAGCATTCCCTGCTCTGATTGGCTCCCCATGGCCCACGTGATCCTAGGGGATGCATCGAACTAACTGCTCCCCTGGGATACGCAAGCACTGCGCGCCGGCAGCTGGAGCAGGCCCAGGATTGGAGTTCCACGCGGGTCCACAACTCAACGGCCGGCGCGCAAGTTAAGTGCAGGTTGGGGGCTTGCACCCGCGGGAAGCCCCCGACCCGAATTTCTGGGCCATTTAAAAAGCAGTCACAAGGCCTGCTTTTTACAAGGTAAGTGGTGAATTAATTAAAATTAAAACATTTTTTCCACCGGTTTATTATTTTTAAATACTTTAAAGAAAGGTAAGTTTATTTGTAGCCCCATTAGAAAATAAAATTATTTTTTTCAAAAATTTAAATTATTGTTTAAAATAGTTATTTCATGTAATTTATAGTTTATTTAAAAAATGTGATTTAAAAAAAAATGTATTTGAAGATTTAGTGATGTTTTGGGGCTCGTAGTATTTCTAAGTTTGACAGCACTTCCTGTCAAACTTATGAATGAAGCATTCCCTGCTCTGATTGGCTCCCCATGGCCCACGTGATTCCCAGGGGATGCATCGAACTAAATGCGCCCCTGGGATACGCAAGCACTGTGCGCCGGCAGTTGGAGCAGGCCCAGGATCGGAATTCCACATGGGCCCACAGCTCAATGGCTGGCGTGCTAGGTAAGTGCAGGTCAGAGGCATGCAACCGCAGGAAGCCCCCGACCAGAATTTCTGGGCCAGTGTCTTTCACTGTGAGAATAGGTTTGGGGGAAGGAGCCCGTTTAGGGTTAGAATGGTAGCTGAGTAAACATTGCCCTCTACTGAGCACTTAGTACATTTAAGAAATAAATTCTACCTTTTTTCCCTCAAGTGAAGCAGACTGTGGATAAAAGTGTGGGCATGGCCCGTTTTCTAGCGCTTAACTAGGATCAGCTTCTCAGAGCACACCTGAACCAGGATGTCCAAGACCAGCCTGAAATTGGTCCTCGGATGATACTAACATTACCTCAATCGAGCTGCTTGTGGAGGCTGACCCAGATAATAAGCGTGAAGCACTTTGGGACAAGAGGATGTACAGGGCGCTATAGGTAATCAAGCTCCCTAAAATTCTCCTGATCTTCAGCCAGCTCTGGTCACCCTGGGGCGCCACCGTTTCTGGGTGCTCGGCCCGAGTTCCAGTGGGAGACGAGAAAACCCTCCCCCCCCACCCACCCCCAGCAGCATCTCAAGGCCACATTCTTTCAATAAATCAGTCCTTGTGGATTTGACTCCCCACTGAATCATTCACCTGTACAAACTTCATACTAAACTAAGGACATAGGGATAAACAGAGTGGATAAGTGTCTGATAAATGACTAGACTGAGGATATTGTGATAGACAGGCCTGGTAAGGGTTTGATAAAGGACTAGACTGAGGGTATAGTGATAGACAGAGTGGTTAAGGGTCTAATAAAGGACTAGACTGAGAGCAAATGGATAGGCTGAATGTTAAGGGTCTCATTAAGTACTAGACTGAGTGTGTTCAGTTCTTTCTCACGTTCTGATAGATATGTTGCCACATGACCAATGGGATCTGCTTGTGATTCCACAGCTTGTTGAGGGCTTCTTGTGGTAGAATCAGATCAGAATCAGATCAGGGTGAGATTGAAGACATCACACTTGATAAGCTCATCAACTTCTAATATCTACAAACTCTTCTCTGCTTCTACCTCATGGTTCCACTCAATGGGGCAGAGCCATGGGTGGGGGGTGTGGAGACATGGGCGAGGGGCCGAGCCATTGAGTGGAGCCATGGGTGGTTGCAGACCTATGTGGGAAACATGGGCAAGGGGCAGAGCCATTTTTGTGGGAGGAGCCATGGGACAGAGCCATTGGGGGCGGAGGTCCTGCTCCGCTGAAGTTCTATCGCCACTGCGACCAAAAGGAAAGTCTTCCTTTAGTGATGGTGACCGAGACACAAAGGAAACATTGAAGCCCTGGACACAGGGTCAAAGGACTGTTATGAGGAATTATAAGAGCCAGCACCGACACCGTGGGCCGAGTGGCCTCTTTCTTTTGCTGTAAACTGCTGTGGTATGGTTCTAAGGTTGGACAGTTCAGCCTTGACAGAAGGCCGATGAGAGGGGACCTTCTAGAAATATGCAAGATACTAAGTGGAACAGAAAAGGTTAATGCTGAGTCACTATTTAAGTTAATCCATAACTGCAGGACAAGGGTACACAGGGACACAGTGGGAAATGACAAGTGCTGGGCAGATGTCAGGAGGTACTTCTTCACACAGCGTGGTGAAGACCTGGAATGGGGCCCGGGCAGGGCAATGTAGGCATAGCCTATGGAACCATACAAGGGGAGTTGTAAAAGGTGTGAAGGAGGGAGCAGAGAATTCTGTGGCAGTGTGGTCGCAGCTTTAGGGAATTTTAATAAGCCGTTCCTTTGAACAGTCCCTGTAAATGGACCTCACGTCCAGTACAATCCAAAGCTGCTGCCACTCGGGTTCCTGTCCCCACAGAGACCCCGAACACAGAGGACTCTCAGGTACAAACCAAAGCTGCCACCTCTCGGGTTCCTGCCCCCACAGAGACCCCGAACCCAGAGGACTCTCATCAATCTGAGTCGCCCAGTTCACCCTGCACTCTTACTTCATTCCTGGTCATTCCGGAAGATGGAAATACCAACGCACCAGGTTTGAGCTTGTTTCGGTTTCCAAACTTAGTGTCCATCTATTGTCTTAAAAACATAGATTCTTACAGCACAGAAGGAGGCCATTCAGCCCATTGTGCCCGTGCCGGCTTTTCAAAAGAGCTCTCCAAATTTGTCCCCATAAACCTGCAAATGAGTCCTCTTCAAGTACATGTCCATTGACTTTTGAAAGTTCCAATGGAACTCTTTCAGGTAGTGCATTCCAGATCTTAACAACACTTTGTGTGAAAAAATTTCTCCTCATTTCCCCTCTAGTTCTTTTGCCAATTATTTTAAATCTATGATCATTGGTTACCGACCCACTTGCCAGAGGAAACAGTTTCTCCCTACTTGCTTTATCAAAACCTATCATAATTTTGAAAACCTCTATTATGTCTCCCCTTAACCTTCTCTGCTCTAAGGAGAATAACACCAGCTTCTCCAATCTCCCCACGTAACTGAAACCCCTCATCCCTGTTATCATCCTGGTAAACCTCCTCTTTACCGTTTTTAAGGCCTTTATATCTTTTCTGAAGTGTGGTGCCCAGAATTGTCTGCAATACTCCAGCTGAGGCCTAACCAGTGGTTTGTAAAGGTTTAGCATGACTTCCTAGTTTTTGTATTCAATGCCCCTATTTACAAAGCCACATGTCCCATACGCTTTCTTATCCACCTGAGCAACTTGCCCTGCCACCTTCAAGGATTTGTGAATATGCACCTCAGGTCCATCTGCTTTTGGACCCCCTCAAAATTCTTCTTCTTCTTCTTAGGCAGCCCCTCAGAACCGAGGATGACTTGCTTCCACAATAAAAATGAGTTCTCAGGTGACCGATGAATCCAATGCGGGACCTACAGTCTCTGTCACAGGTGGGGCAGACGGTGGTTGAAAGGTTGGATGGGTGGGGTGCTTGGGTTGACGTACACTCCTTGTGTTGCCTGTGCTTGGCTTCCGCTTGCTCCCGGTGAAGAGACTCGAGGTGTTTGACACCTTCCCGGATGCTTCTCCCCCACTTTGTGCAGTCTTGGGCCAGGGATTCCCAGGTGTCGGTGGAGATGTTGCACTTTTTCAAGGAGGCTTTGAGGGTGTCCTTGAAGTGTTTCCTCTGCCCACCTGGGGCTCTCTTGCCATGTCGGAGCTCCGAGTAGAGCGCTTGTTTTGGGAGTCTCGTATCGGGCATGCGGACGATGAGGCCCGTCCATCGGAGCTGATTGAGCGTGGTCAAAGCTTTGATGCTGGGGATGTTGGACTGAACGGGAACACTGACATTGGTGCGCCTATCCTGCCAATTGATTTGCAGGATCTTGCGGAGGCAGCATTGGTGGTACCTCTCCAGTGCTTTTAGGTGCCTGCTGTACATGGTCCATGTCTCTGAAGCATACAGCAGGGCAGGTATCACTACTGCTCTGTAGGCCATGAGCTTGGTGCTGGGTTTGAGGTCCTGGTCTTCAAACACTCTCTTCCTCAGGCGACCGAAGGCTGCACTGGCACACTGAAGGCGGTGTTGGACTTTGTCATCGACATCTGCCCTTGTTGACAGTAGGTTCCCGAGGTATGGCAAATTGTCCACGTTTTCCAAGGCCTCGTCATGGATTTTGATAATTGGGAAGCAGTACTGTGTGGCGGGGCAGGTTGGTAGAGGGCCTTTGTCGTATGGATGTTTAGTGTAAGGCCCATGCTCTCGTACGCTTCGGTGAAGATGTTGACGATGGTTTGGAGTTCGACCTCCAAGTGTGCGCAGACGCAAGCGTTGTCTGCATACCGTAATTCAACAACAGAGGATGGGATGACCTTGGATCTGGATTGGAGGCGACGGAGGTTGAACAGTTTCCCGTTTGTTCTGAAGATTAGATCCACTCCAGTGGGGAGCTTAATGAGGGTGAGATGGAGCATTGCAGCAAGGAAAATCGAGAAGAGCGTTGATGCGATGACACAGCCTTGCTTGACCCCGGTCCATACATGAATTGGGTCTGTGGTGGATCCGTTGGACAGGATCACGGCTTGCATGTCATCGTGAAGCAGGTGGAGGATGGTGACAAACTTTTGAGGGCAACCGAATTTGAGGAGGACACTCCATAATCCCTCACAGTTGACAGTGTCGAAGGCTTTTGTGAGGTCAAAGAAGGCCCCTCAAAATAGCACCATGTAGATTATGCCGCCTCTCCATGTTGTTTCTCCTAAAGTGCATCAGTTCACACTTATCTGCATTAAATTGAATCTGCCATCTGTCTGCCCATTTCACCAGTCGCTATATGTTCTCCTGAAATCTACTATTTACTATTTTGCCAAGTTTTGTATCATCCGCAAACTTTGAAACCATACTCTCTATACCCAAGTCCAGGTCATTTATAAATAACAAGAAAAGCCACTGGGGAACCCCATTGCATACTTCTCTGTTGCCATGGTGACCGAGTGTCCATCGATTGTCTCTGTTGCCATGGTGGCCTAGTGTCCATTGATTGTCTCTGTTGCCATGGTGATCCAGTGTCCATCGGTTGCCTTTGTTGCCATGGCAACCCAGTATCCACTTCTTATTGGTTGATAACATAATTACTTTAATTAATGACAGATGTCATCGTCAATTAAAAAAAGCTCTCCAGTCCCTCCGGTGCCTCAAGTGTGCCACTGGACACCGCGTGCTCCAACTCCAGGGACACATGGGCACGAACGTAGCTGCGGAAGAGAAACAGGCAGTCAGGCCGAACGACTCTCTTGACCGCTCAGCAGGAGTGTCAGCAGGACCTCAGAGCTAGGGAGTGGAAGATTATAGCAGGGTTTTCGGTGAGATGTATCTGCAATAAGCCGCAGAGCCGCATAGCCTGTTGAAGCTCAGAGTTGAGTCTGGCACCTGGAGAGTAGGTTGAAGAAGTGGAGGGATTTTCAATGCAGGTGTAATGGTATTCCGGTGAGAAACATTCGATGATAAAGGATTGTGAGAGGATAGGAGGATGGAGTTTCATAAAGCCTTTGACAAGGTACCACACAATAGGCTACTAAGTAACATAGAGTCCTGAGGGATTGTTGGGCTTATCATGGGTTGGATAAGGATCTGGTGGCATTCTCTTGGCAGAAGGTAGTTATTAATGGCAGTGGTTTTGCATGGGGCCTGGTCACTAGTGGAGTGCTGCAGGGATGGATCAGTGTTAGGTTCACTGTCCTTCACTATCTTTATCAGCGAACGCAGGATGGGAACTGTCCACAAGTACATGGACAACACAAAAATTTGTCTTCGTACCTTAGATGAGAAAAGTAGGTTACAGGCAGGTCTAGATGTGATGGGAGAATGGACCTGTGTCTGGTAAATTTAATTTACTATACATAAATGTAGTGTTATACACATGCGTAGAGTCAATGTTAACCATGTGTACACCAAGCAGGGTTGCAAGATAAAGGCAGTTGAGCAGGAGAAGGACCTCGGTGTTATAGTACATGAATCTCTGAAGGTTCATGACCAGTGACATGACATTATTGCAGAGCTAATAGAATATTTGGATGTATTTCTGGGACAATTAAATACAAAATGAAAAGTACTATACTGACCTTGGTTAGGCTTAATCTAGAAAACTGCCCAATTTAGGACTCTCATATGGTATTTAGCATAGAGACCTTGGAGGAGGTTCAGAGGAGGACAACTAGACTGTTATTTCTTTTAAAGTCCCTTAGTTACCATGATAGGCTTAGAGAGCACATCCATCCTCACTGCACCACCTTTCTGCAACAATGGGATAGTGAATAGACTCTTCATTATCTGATTGGATGATTCTTCATTGTCAGTCAATAGCCTATATTCCCATGTCTGATATTTTTATAATTAATAGATAAATGTGTTCAAAGTAACTTACAATAAGAACAATATTTTTTATTGACCCTACAATTTCTCTCCTTGGCTTTGCTGGTAGCAGTGTCCAGGAGATTAGTTTTTCATTCCTGGAGACTCCAGGACATTGCTGGAGGGCTGGCAGCCCTAAAGGAGGGGTTCCCGGTGAGGGGGCCGAGATCACAGGACTGTGCCGGCTGGGGAATCGCGGGCCTGTGGCTTCCTGGAATTTCCATGCTTTAAGTCCTGGTCTTCATTGGTCAGCTTGCTGGGCTGGCAGCCTGTTACAGGTTGGCCAGCAGCTTAACAACAGGTCTGCAAATAATACAGGAAGTCGAGTATTATGTAATAAGCCACTGTGCATTACAAATAACCAACCCTATTATAAAAAATTGCTGTGGTTTCCCCTAATTATCATTTCCAGACAGCTCCGTCCCTTCATTTCATATACATGCCCTTGACCGACTTAAATTCCTTGAGGGAAGAAGTCCCTCCGGAGATGATTCCCGACAAATCTTCCCAGTAACAGTAAACAGCTCCATTTGTGGAGTGTTAGCAGCCTCCGGGGATGGTAGCTGCTGTGCCACAGAGAGAAAAGAGGCCCATGAGCTTTTGATGTGATTCATTCTTATTTTAAAATGAAGGAAGAACTTACATTTTTACAGCGCCTTTCACCACCTCAGGACATCCCGAAGTGCTTTGCAGCCAATGAAGTGCTTTTGAAGTGTAGTCACTGTTGCAATGTAGGAAACGCAGCAACCAATTCAGAAAATCTGTTTTAGTGATGTTGGTTGAGTGATAAATATTGGCCTGGACATTGGGCAGAGCTCCAGATGGGACTTCGGTTAAACATCTCATCCAAAAGAAGGCAACTCAGACAGTGCAGCATTCTCTCAGTACTGCACTGGAGTGTCAGACTGGATTATGTGCTTGAGTCTCTGGAGTGGGATTTGAACCCATAACCTTCTAACTCAGAGCCAAGAGTGATATCACTGAGCCATGGCCAACACCAGGAATGGACTCTTTCTCCTCCATGCAATTGAGTGGCCAGCATGACTGTGCAGCTCTGCAGGTCTCCACCCCCTTACAACCCGACACTTGGCTGCTTTAACCACAGTCACAAATGACATCCTAATTGACTGCAACAAAAGTAAACTATCTCTTCTTGTCCTTCTGGACCTGTCTGCAGCCTTTGACATGGTTAACCACAAAATTCTACTCCAACACCTCTCCACTGTCGTCCAGCTGGATGGGACTGCACTCGCCTGGTTCTATTGCTATCTTTCCAGCCGTAGTCATAGAATCACCTGCAATGGCTTCTCTTCCCTCTTCCGCATCGTCACCTCTGGTGTCCCCCAAGGATTTATCTTTGGCCCCCTTCTAGTTCTTATCTACATGCTGCCCCTCAGTGACATCATCCAGCAACACGTGTGTTTTCACATGTACGCTGATGATACCCAGCTCTACCTCTCCTCCACCTCTCTCTCGAACCCTCCACCTTCTCTATACTATCGGACCGCTTGTCTGACGTCCAGCACCGGATGAGTATAAATTTCCTCCAAATAAATATTGGGAAGACCGAAGCCATTGTCTTTGGTTCATGCCACAAACTCCATTCCCTTTCCACTGATTTGATCACTCTCCCTGGCAATTGTCTAAGGCTGACCAAATCTGTTCACAGTCTTGATGCCATATTTGATCACAAATTGAGTTTCCTGCCTCATATACATTCTATCATTAAGACAGCCCATTTCCACCTTCGTGATTGACAGGTTAGATGCTGAGAGGTTGTTTCCCCAGGCTGGAGTGTCAGGACAGTCTCACGATAAAGGGGTAGGCCATTTAAGACCAAGATGAGGAGGAATTTCTCCACTCAGAGGTTTGTGAATCTTTGGAATTCTCTGCCCCAGAGGGCTGTGAATGCTAAGTCTTTGAGTATATTCAAAGCAGAGATAGATAAATTTTTGAACTCTAGCGGAATCAAGGGATATGGAGATTGGGCGGAAAAGTGGAGTTGAGGTCGATGATCAGCCATGATCATGTTGAATGGCGGAGCAGGCTCGAGGGGCCGTATGGCCTACTCCTGCTCTTATTTCTTATGTTCTTATGTAATGCCCTTGCCTCAACTTTTCAGCTGCCAAAACCCTTATCCATGCCTTTATCACATCTAGACTTGACTATTCCAAAGCACTCCTGGCTGGCCTCCCTAGTTCTACCCTCCATAAACTTGAGGTCATCCAAAACTCTGCTGCCCGAGTGCTAACTCGCACCAAGTCGCGTTCACCCATCATCCCTGTGCTCGCTGACCTACATTGGCTTCCCGTTAAGCAATGCCTCGATTTTAAAATTCTCATCCTGTTTTCGAATTCCTCCAGGGCCTCGCCCCTCCCTATCTCTGTGACTAGCCCTATAATCCCCCTAGACTTCTGCGCTCCACCTATTCTGGCCTTTTGAACATCCCCGATTTTAAATGCTCCACCATTGGCAGTCGTGCCTTCAACAGCCAATATCTTAAGCTCTGGAATTCCCTCTCTAAATCTCTCTGCCTCTCCACTTCTTTTTCCTCCTTTAAGATGCTCCTTAAAACCTAACTCTTTAACCAAGCTTTTGGTCATCCGCCCTAACATCTACTTATATGGCACCGTGTCAAATTTTGTTCTTTATTAATAATGCTCCTGTGAAGCACCTTGGGATGTTTTATTACATTAAAAGCGCTATATAAATATAAGTTGTTGTTGTTTTGTTTCATTAGCTGTGTGTCTTTGTGCACTCCAGCAATACATGGCTGGTTCATCACGGTTTCCCCTCACCGGTATTTGTTTGATCTTATCTCTTACTTCCTTGGCACATTGCTTGTAAGATTCTCTCTGAACCTCTTCCATAATCTTGCAAGTCAGGTGCAACCTTGGGGCATGAAACAGGTGCCTGAAGACTGGGATACATCGCTGCACAGCAGAATGGAGGAAGGTCAGTTGGGTGCCTGGATTGGAATCTGCAGGGAGTTTCATCAGGCGCGCTAATACAATGAGGCAGACAGACACAACCGTAAGGCATGTGAGCAACATAACCCCATTCAAACCCCATAGCCCGATATCCTTGGATCTGTCGACATGTCTGTAAGAGGGTGCTGACCTCAGCAGGCCAATGTCCCCATGGGTAGATCCTGCACATAACCTTTAGTTATCCCTCAGATTCCACATAGAAATTTTAGCAATGGTCTCCAACTTCTAACCAAATATTCTGCTTTCTTCTTCAATGAAGTTTCCTCTCTGATACTTCTCACTGTGAATCCCTTGTCTGACACACCCTATTGCCTCCCGCATCCTCACTGTGTTTAAAACTAGACTCATTGCATCATCTCCTACTCCAACTCATTAAAAACCTTGGAACTCCTTGCACAGTCATCCCATCCTTTGACCATCTAAAACTCGTGTTACCGAATCTCTACTTTCTGCTTTACCCCCCTCTTCACTTTCCATTTTCAGCCTTGGTCCTCTCCTGCACTGTGGACATGAGGTCCTTCGCTGAGAACCCTCAACAAGACCTGTGGTCTCTGTTGGGAATATAACCTGTATGGCTCTGCAGTGTGATATCATGCTTTACTAAGGTTCAAACACTCATTGTATATTACAAATTATGTAATTTAAAAGAGGCTGCACATAATAACACCACTATTCCTGGCCAGAATGGAGATGATTGGGTAATTACCCCACCAATGACGCCTGGAGACCGCACTACTGTAAGTGACTGGGATTGATTTTACTCACAGCATTTATATTCTGTAACTGTCCTCCACTCACTGCATTTTGCTGGGGAAATCACCCTGTTTGCTGTAGTGCATAGAGTCTCTGTAAAATAGACTGTTTGCTGTCATGTGTAGACACTGTAAAATAGACTGTTTGCTGTCATGTGTAGACATTCTGTAAAAAAGACTCTGTTTGCTGTCACGTGTAGACACTCTGTAAAATAGACTCTATTTGCTGTCACGTGTAGACACTCTGTAAAATAGACTCTGTTTGCTGTCATGTGTAGACACTCTGTAAAATAGACTCTGTTTGCTGTCATGTGTAGACACTCTGTAAAATAGACTGTTTGCTGTCATGTGTAAGGTTCACAAAATTCCCACATTCCCCCAAGGTTATTAATAAAAGGGACACTGCATGGACAATTTAAAAAGGGTACCCAAAAGATGGTGTCCGCACCTCGTGACCAAAAGCCTGTAAGATTTTTAAAAACTTGGACTCTGCAGCACAGAGCAGGCAGTTTTGGGAAATCGAAACGTAAAATGCATTTCTGTGAAAAGGACTTTTTGTTTGAAAAGCCAGACAGCTAGGCACACACTGAATATGTGTTATGTCAGATTGGAACAGATCAACCCAGTTAGGCCTAAGCATAAGGCCATTAGATTGTCCGCATAAATAATCAGAAACAGCTTAAGGAAGGCACCAAGGCTGGACAGGCCGATTAAAATGCATTAATGACAATACAACTCAGACATCGGGCCATCAGGTGCAATAAACGGCCATCCAAAGCCAGTTAGTTTAGATTGGTATAATCATTTAAAACAGCCTGCCAAAAGTTAAACAATGGACTGACCTGATTTGGCACGCAGATTAAGGGCAATCCGAAGGAGTATAATTGTAGGCCCATCAGTACCAATCGCTCTCTTGTCTCTCTTGCTCTGCCCTCTCGACTCTGACCTCTTGGGCTGCTGCCACCCGCACTCATGCCCTGGCCTTGTAGCGGGTTCTCTTCTTGCTCCCGGGTACTGCAGAGACTTTATTGAGGACTATGCAGCCACAGCGGCCCATCTGCTCTGACTCCTACACAAGGGAGTGGAGTGGGCGTGGGATGAGGGTTGTCAGGCAGCATTTGTCAGGCTCAAGGAAGACTTGCAGACCGCAGCAGCTCTAGGGGCTATAGATGGGGGGAAAGAGTTTTTTCTGGAGGTAGCAGCCAGCGGGGACAGCTTGAGTGCGGTGCTGCTCCAAGAGCAGCATGGCAGGCTGAGGCCGGTGGTCTACTCCTCCAGGATACTCACGGAGGTGGAGAGGAGCTACTCCAACTGTGAACGGCACCTCTTGGCCACACATTGGGCTGTGAAAAGATCGCTGATATTCACAGGCACCTCTCACATCACCCTCCTCACCCATCACACACCCACCCAGATGCTTCTGGATGGGAGGATCAGGGATGGAACAGTGAGCAGTGCCCACATTGCCCGCTGGACCTTGCTCCTCTCACAGATGGATCTTAAGGTGAAGGGTCTCTGCGAGCCAAAGCTCGCAGCCAACTTGGTATATCCTGGAACATCCCACCGGTGTTCCATAGAAGGGGTTTGGGAAGTGAACATAGGCTTACGGGCCGGGATACATCCTATAGGCCACAAGATCTATGTAGATGGTTCCAGCACGGTATCTGCTGGCGAGCGTCTCACGGGGTGTGGAGTTTATGACCCAAGGACATCCATACCAAGCACGGATAGGTGAACGTGACCCGATTCCAAAGTCACCCAGGGCACATGGGCCAAGAAAGAGGGCAGACGAAACGAGGTGAAATGAAACAAGACGAAGAACAAGGTAGAGACCCGACAAGAGCAGAGAAGGGCAGCAAAAGACGCATTGATAAAAGCCAAAAGCCTAGTTATAAGCTGACATTTGGGGAAGAATTTAGACAAATAATATCGCTGCTCCAAGAATGGGTAGAAAAATCTAAGCAGTGAAGACTGCCAACCATCCCACAAATGCAACGTTACCACTGATGACCACCCGAGGGAGAAGAAGAAGATGAGACGACGACGGTAGCTGAGGAGAGGGAAGGTGTGTTGCAGCAACAGCTCCAGCACCGTGCACCGTGCCCTGAGACCACGTGGCGACGGAGTACCCCAAAGGACAGGAGACCAAACCTCAAAACTCGCAACTGTTAAAGCAACAGGCCTTGGATTGGTGAGCATGAATTCCTGGCCCCTCATCGCTTAATCTAGTTAGGTATAGGGGGTGGGATAAGGATAAGGGGATTGTTAATGTGGTTTGTTTTCCCTCAATGTGCCGTGTGTTCCCCATTCCCTGTATAAGTATATAGTTATTTGTTTATGCCTGTAATTGTTTACCAGTAATTTCTCATAAGATGTGTTTTTATTCCTGTTTTAATAAAATCTTGGTTTTCTTACACCAAACCACTTGTCTACTCGATTTTTCTCTATCGCCGCCTGCACCTAAGTCCGGTGTCTAGAACCCAGGGGCGTGGGAGTGATTCAAACTGCTCACAAGCAACCAGGGGCATAACTGACTGACCCAGCGGCAAACATTGCCCTGGCGATTAAGCTCCACAGCACGATGAGCACCCAGCAGGCTGAACTGTCCGCGGTAGTGTACGTCGTTACACACCCCGAAATCTTCCCCGCCCCCTACACAATTTGCTCAGACAGCATGTTCACGTGCAATTCGTGTACCGAGTACCTGGCCATCTGGTCCCGCCGCGGATACACCTCCGCTGATGGGAGACCCCTCACAGTAAAACCCCTGCTGGAAAAGATCCTAGCAGCAGTGGGGGAGGAAGGGGAGGTTTTCATCCACAAGGTGAAAGCCCATTCCTCCACAGAACCCCGCAGCCAAGGCAACCAGTTGGCTGACATGCTCGCCAAGGAGGGTGCCCGCACAGGCACTTTCTGGAACCCATTTGGATCCAGCCCCATGGCGGCAGTCAGAGGTAGGGACGGGACCCAAGGGAGTGCAGGGGTAGTGCTTGCCCCGGACCTTAAGACGGTCCAAGCCCAAGACCCCGCCATCAAAGCAGTCCTCAGTGCTGTGATTGAGGGAAAAAGGGTAGAGGGTCCGTACGGCACAGCAACCCTCTCCGTAAAAGAGGGCATGCTGTTCCAGGGGGAACAGTGGGTTGTGCTGCAGCAGCACCAGAGGGAATTCCTTCAACTGGCCCATTAGGGTCCAGGAGTGTGACACCCCGGGCCTGAGACCACCTGGCAGCGGGTGGAACATGCGGGATGGTGGCCAGGACTCATGGAAGATGTCCACGAGTTCTGTGCAGGCTGTCTTGTGTGCACTGCTAATTACCCTGACCCCCACAAAAGGAAGGTACCCATGGGACACGTCAGGAGGGTAGAGGGACCATGGCAGTCGATACAAGTTGACTACATTGGGCCCCTGCCCACCGCCCAGGGAGGCTATAAGTACTGCCTAGTCCTGGTGGATGTGTTCACCAAATGGGTAGAGGCCTTCCCCTGCAGAACAGCCACAGCTCTGGATACTGCCAGTATCCTGGTCTGGGAAGTGTTCTCGCGGTGGGGACTACCACAGTATGTGGAGTCCGACCAAGGGAGTCATTTCACCGGACAGGTGATGCAGAATACCCTTATGCTGCTAGGCATCGAGGGGAAATGGCATGTGGCCCACAACCCACAGTCATCAGGGATTGTGGAGAGAATGAATAGGACCCTAAAAGAAAGGTTGAGGAAGGAAACGGTGGACTCACCCCATAAATGGGCCGAGGTCCTACCGTTGGTTCTGATGTGGATCCGAGCCAGCCAGTCTAAAAGCAAGGGGTACTCAGCGTACGGGCTGATGACTGGCAGGGTTGTGGACCCCCACCCATGTACTAGACCTGGTACTCATGGAGGGTCAGCTCAGAGAGGTAAACCGGGATAGGTTCGCCCGAAACCTTTTTGAGCACATTAAACAGGTCCATGAACAGATGGCTGGGAACATGGGAAAGCAGCGAACACTGCTTTCAGATGGTGCGTTCCAGATCTTAACAACCCTCTGTGTGAAAACAATTCTCCTCATTTCCCTCTAGTTCTTTTAGCAACTATTTTAAATCTGTGACCTTTGGTTACCGACCCATTTGCCAGAGTAAACATTTTTGCTGGTTTTCTTTGTTCATTGTTACAGGTTTCCCATGTTCACTGTTATTGGATTCCAGTGTTCACTGTTGCTGGTTTCCAATGTTCACATTGACTGATTTCCAGTGTTCAGTCTTGCTGGTTTCCAGTGTTGTGGTAAACCACTGTTTGTATTCCACTGTGTTCATGCCTGGACATGCCTCGGCTGACTCCTCCCATAAGTCCTAGTATAAAGGTGACTGCTCCCCAGCCCTTTGTATTCTGGACCGGTCGACCACTCGAGGCAGACCTTCATTCTTTTGTTAATAAAAGCCTTTAGTTACTCTCTTAACTCAGTCTTATATGAGTAATTGATAGCGCATCAATTTTATTAACAAAATTTTTATAATGGAGAAGATCCTCACACCAGCATGCCTGGACTTAGATCATCGGGAGGCGGACTCATTCATCAAGTTTACTCACTGGCTTAAGTGTTTCGAAAAATTCCTGACCGCCTCCGCAGCAATCAAATCGGACGAGGACAAACTGGATGTCCTGACCTCCAAAGTGAACCACCGAGTGTACTCGGTCATCCAAGACGCGACCTCGTACGCAGACGCTATCAAGCTCCTCAGGGACCAGTACACGCGCCCAGTGAACGAAGTGTACGCCAGGCACCTTCTGGGGAGTCGTAAACAACAACCTGGGGAATCGACCGTGGAATACCTTCAGGCACTGTCTGTGCTTGGCTGGGCCTGTGGTTGTAAGGATGTAAAGGCCGCCGTGTACACAGAGGAACTTATCCGGGACGTTTTTGTAGCGGGCCACAGGTCCAATTACACCCGACAGCGACTGTTGGAGCAGAGTGACCTCGACCTCAACAAGGCCTCTGAACTCGCATTATCATTGGATGCAGCCTACCGGGGCATGGATGCCTACTCCTCTGCACCGTGGACGCCGCGGGGAATGAAAGCCTGGGACACGGTAGGACCGCCTCATAGCGCCGTGCCACCCCAGCCACACTCCAGCAATGGCCCAACTACCGCAGCAGTGTCCCAAGGCCAGACAGCAGTGCCCCAAGGCCAGAAATGCTACTTCTGTGGCCAGGCAAAACACCCCAGAGCGCGCTGCCCGGCGAAAAACGCGATCTGCTCGGGCTGCGGGAAGAAGGGACACTACGCTAGCATCTGCAGGGCCAAAGCCACCCCGAACCCCAGCAGCGCCGTGTGTGGGCCATGCGGGCCACCATCTTGGGCCTCCCCGGCCATGTGCGAACCACCGGTACAGCAGCCATTTTGGACGCCTCCAGCCACATGGGGATCATGGATGCCGCCATCTTAGACGACAGCCAGAACGCAGCAGGCCCCCAACACCGCCTCATCTGATACCCGCAGCGACACACCGACCCCTACGCTGGCATCCATTACACTGGACCAAGCGAGACCGCACCAGCTGGCCAGTTCCACAATGGACATTAAGGTAAATGGTCACGATACATTCTGCCTTTTTGACTCTGGGAGCACGGAGAGCTTCACCCACCCCGACATGGTGCGGCGTTGCTCTCTCCCAGTCCTGCCTGCGCACCAGCGGATTTCTATGGCCTCTGAGTCCCAGTCGGCGGACATCGGCGGCTACTGCGTGGTGACACTCGTAGTAGACGGGACTGTGTACGATCATTTTAAACTTCTGGTCCTGCCCGACCTAGGGTGGCTAGGGTTTTTCTCCTATTACGCCCAGTGGGTCCCCTACTATGCGGACAAGGCCCGTCCGCTGATCAAGTCCACCTCTTTTCCCTTGACGGCAGAGGCCCACTTAGCCTTCCACCGTATCAAGGAGGACATTGCAAAAGCCACCATGCACGCAGTGGACGAATCCATCCCCTTCCAGGTGGAAAGCGACACGTCCGACTTAGCCCTGGCCGCTACCCTCAATCAGGCGGGGAGACCCGTGGCCTTCTTTTCACGAACCCGCCAAGGCCCGGAGACCAGACACTCCGCTGTTGAGAAGGAGGCCCAGGCGATTGTGGAGGCTGTGCGTCATTGGAGGCACTACCTGGCCGGAAAACGATTTCCCCTGCTCACTGACCAGCGTTCAGTTGCTTTCATGTTTAACAACAAGCCGAGGGGCAAAATCAAAAATGACAAGATCTTGAGGTGGAGAATCGAACTTTCCACCTACAATTGCGAGATCTTGTACCGGCCCGGGAAGCTCAATGAACCCCCGGATGCGCTATCGCGTGGCACCTGCGCCAGCGCGCAGATCGATAGACTGCGGGCCCTCCACAATGACCTCTGCCACCCGGGGGTCACCAGGTTCTTCCACTTCATCAAGGCCCGCAACCTGCCTTACTCTATTGAGGAGGCCAGGACCATGACCAGGAACTGCCAAGTCTGCGCTGAGTGCAAACCGCACTTTTTTAGACCAGACAGGGCCCACCTGATAAAAGCCACTCGCCCCTTCGAGCACCTGAGCGTTGATTTTAAAGGGCCTCTCCCCTCCTCCGACCGCAATGTGTACTTCCTCAATATTATTGATGAGTATTCCGTTTCCCGTTCGCCATCCCCTGCCCGGACATGACCAGTGCCACGGTCATTAAATGTCTGAACGGCCTCTTCACCCTGTTCGGTTTCCCCAGCTATATCCATAGCGACCGGGGCTCATCGTTTATGAGCGACGAACTCCGTCAGTACCTGCTAACTAGGGGTATTGCCACAAGCAGGACCACCAGTTACAACCCCCGGGGGAGCGGACAGGTGGAAAGAGAAAATGCGACAGTTTGGAAGGCCGCCCTGCTAGCCTTAAAGTCTAGGGGCCTTCCAACCTCCCGCTGGCAGGATGTGCTCCCCGATGCACTCCACTCTATTCGGTCACTGCTCTGCACTGCCACTAACGCCACCCCTCATGAGAAAATGTTTGTCTTCCCAAGGAAGTCCACATCGGGGGCATCGCTACCGCCATGGCTGACGTCCCCAGGGCCGGTCCTACTGAGAAGACACGTGAGGACCCATAAAACGGACCCCCTGGTCGAGAGGGTCGACCTCCTCCACGCCAACCCCCAGTATGCTTACATTGCATACCCGGACGGGCGGGAGGACACAGTCTCCATAAGAGACCTTGCACCCTCGGGGGCCGCAGTAACCCACTACTCACTACCACCCCCCCCCACGACCCGATATCCAGCCCAAGCAGATGGCAGGCCTGGGCCCCGCGACCCGCTCGACATCTACGAGGACGACACGCCTGTGCCACAGCCTACGCAGGACTCGACGCCGGAAGCTCCACTACCCCTGCCGTCGCCACGCCGATCACAGCGGCAGACAAGACCTCTGGAGAGACTCCAATACACTAACTTTTAATACACTTCACCCAGCCGGACTCAATTTTAAACAAGGGGTGAATGTGGTAAACCACTGTTTGTATTCCACTGTGTACATGCCTGGACATGCCTCGGCTGACTCCTCCCACAAGTCCTAGTATAAAGGTGACTGCTCCCCAGCCCTTTGTATTCTGGACCGGTCGACCACTCGAGGCAGACCTTCATTCTTTTGTTAATAAAAGCCTTTAGTTACTCTCTTAACTCTTAGTCTTTTATGAGTAATTGATAGCGCATCAAGTGTTCATTGTTACTGGCTTCCAGTGTTCACTGTCACTGGTTTCCACTCTTCACTGTTGCTGATTTGCAGTGTTCACTGTTGCTGGATTCCAATGCTCACTGTTGCTGGTTTCCAGTGTACTCTCTCACTGGTTTCCAGTGTTCATTGTTGCTGGTTTCCAGGATTCACTGTCACTGGTTTACAGTGTTCAATGTTGCTGATATCCAGTGTTCACTTTTGCTGTTTTCCAGTGTTCACTGTTACTGGTTTCCAGTATTCACTGTTATTGGTATCCAGAATTCAATGTTAGTGGTTACCAGTGTTCACTGTTACTGGTTTCCAGTGTTCACTGTTATTGGTTACCAGTGTTCACTGTTACTAGATTCCTTTGTTCACTATGACTGATTTCCAGTTTTCACTTTTAATGGTTTCCAGTGTTCACAGTTGCTGGTTTACTTTGTTCATTGTTACTGGTTTGCAGTGCTCACATTTGCTGGTTTCCAGTGTTCACAGTTACTGGCTTCCAGTGCTCACTGTTATTTGTTCCCAGTGTTTGCTGTTGCATGTTTCCAGTGTTCACTGTTAATGGTTTCCAGTGTTCACTGTGACTAATTTCCAGTGTTCACTGCTACTGGTTTCCAGTGTTCACTTTGACTGAGTTCCTGTGTTCACTGTTGCTGGTTTCCAGTGTTCACTGTTACTGATTTCCAGTGTTCACAGTGACTGATTTCAAGTTTTCACTGTTAATGGTTTCCAGTGTTCACAGTTGCTGGATTTCTTTGTTCATTGTTACTGGTTTCCAGTGTTTACTTTTATTGGATTCCAGTGTTCTCTGTTGCTGGTGTCCAATGATCACTGTGACTGACTTCCCGTGTTCACCGTTGCTGCTTTCCAGTGTTCATTGTTATTGGCTTCCTGTGTTCACAGTTACTGGTTTCCAGTGTTCACAGTTACTGGTTTCCAATCTTCTATGTTACTGGTTTCCAGTATTCACTGTTACTTGTTTCCAGTGTTCACTGTTACTGGTTTCCTGTGTTCACTGTGACTAATTTCCAGTGTTCACTGTTACTGCTTTCCAGTTTTCACTGCGACTGACATTAAGTGTTCACAATTATTGGTTTCCAGTGCTCGCAGTTGCTGGTTTTCTTTGTTTATTGTTACTGGTTTCCCGTGTTCACTGTTATTGGATTCCAGTGTTCACTGTTGCTGGATTCCAATGTTCACTTTGACTGATTTCCAGTGTTCGCTATTGCTGGTTTCCAGTTTCGATTTTTACTGGCTTCCAGTGTTCACTGCCACTGCTTTCGAGTGCACAATTTTGTTGATTTGCAGTGTTCACTGCTGCTGGTTTCCAGTGCTCATTGTTGTTGATTTCCAGTGTTCTCTCTTACTGGCTTCCAGTGTTCACTGTTGCTGATTTCCAGTGCTCACTGTCACTGTTTTCCAATGTGCAATGTTGCTGATATCCAGTGTTCACTGTTGCTGGTTTCCAGTGTTCACTTTTGCTGGTTTCCAGTGCTCACTGTTACTGGCTTCCAGTGTTCACACTTACTGGTTTCCAGTGTTTGCTGTTACAAGATTTTAGTGTTCATTGTTACTGGATTCCAGTGTTCATGGTTGCTGGTTTCCAGTCTTCACTGTTACTGGTTTCCAGTATTCACTGTTATTGTTATCCAGTGTTCAATGTTAATGGTTAACATTGTTCACTGTTACTGGTTTCCAGTGTTCACTGTTACTGGTTACCAGTGTTCACTGTTACTACATTCCAGTGTTCAGTATGACTGATTTCCAGTTTTCATGTTTAATGGTTTCCAGTGTTCACAGTTGCTGGTTTACTTTGTTCATTGTTACTGGTTTTTAGTGTTCACTGTTACTGATTTCCAGTGTTCACTGTTACTGGATTCCAGTGTTCGCTGTGATGGATTTCCAGTTATCACAGTTAATGGTTTCCAGTGTTTGGAGTTGCTGGTTTTCATTGTTCATTGTTACTGGTTTCCAGTGTTCACTCTTATTGGTTTCCAGTGTTCACTGTTGCTGGTGTCCAATGATCACTGTGACTGACTTCCAGTGTTCATGATTGCTGTTTCCAGTGTTCATTGTTTCTGGCTCCCAGTGTTCACTGTCACAGGTTTCCAGTGCTGACTGTTGCTGGTTTCCAGTGTTCACATTTGCTGATTTCTAATGTTCACTGTTGCTGGTTTCCCGTGTTCACTGTGACTGATAACCAATGTTCACAGTTATTGGTGTCCAGTGTTCACTGTTGCTGGATTCCAGTGTTCACTTTTGCTGGTTTCCAGTGTTCACTGTTGCTGGTTTCCAGTGTTCACTGTTGCTGGATTCCAGTGTTCACTTTTGCTGGTTTCCAGTGTTCACTGTTGCTGGTTTCCAGTGTTCACTGTTGCTGGATTCCAGTGTTCTTTATTATTTGTTTCCAGTGTTCGCTGTTGCTTGTTTCCCTTGTCCACTGTTACTGGTTTCCTGTGTTCACTGTGACTGATATCCAATGTTCACAGTTATTCCTGTCCAATGATCACTGTGATTGACTTCCAGCATTCACAGTTGCTGGTTTCCAGTGTTCACTGTTGCTGATTTCCACGGTTCACTGTTACTGGTTTCCAGTGTTCACTGTTGCTGCTATCCAGTGCTAAGAGTTGCTTGTTTATAGTGTTCACTTTTGCTGGTTTCCAGTATTCACTGTGACTGATTTCCAGTGTTCACTATTGCTGGTTTCCAGTTTCGATTTTTACTGGCTTCCATTGTTCACTGCCACTGCTTTCCAGTGCACAATTTTGTTGATTTGCAGTGTTCACTGTTGCTGGTTTCCAGTGCTCACTGTTGCTGATTTCCAGTGTTCTCTCTTACTGGCTTCCAGTGTTCACTGTTGCTGATTTCCAATGCTCACTGTCGCTGTTTTCCAATGTGCAATGTTGCTGATATCCAGTGTTCACTGTTGCTGGTTTCCAGTGTTCACTTTTGCTGGTTTCCAGTGTTCACTGTTACTGGCTTCCAGTGTTCACACTTACTGGTTTCCAGTGTTTGCTGTTACAAGATTTTAGTGTTCATTGTTACTGGATTCCAGTGTTCATGGTTGCTGGTTTCCAGTCTTCACTGTTACTGGTTTCCAGTATTCACTGTTATTGTTATCCAGTGTTCAATGTTAGTGGTTAACATTGTTCACTGTTACTGGTTTCCAGTGTTCACTGTTACTGGTTACCAGTGTTCACTGTTACTACATTCCAGTGTTCAGTATGACTGATTTCCAGTTTTCATGTTTAATGGTTTCCAGTGTTCACAGTTGCTGGTTTACTTTGTTCATTGTTACTGGTTTGTAGTGTTCACTGTTACTGGTTTCCAGTGTTCACTGTTACTGGATTCCAGTGTTCGCTGTGATGGATTTCCAGTTTTCACAGTTAATGGTTTCCAGTGTTTGGAGTTGCTGGTTTTCATTTTTCATTGTTGCTGGTTTCCAGTGTTCACTCTTATTGGTTTCCAGTTTTCACTGTTGCTGGTGTCCAATGATCACTGTGACTGACTTCCAGTGTTCATGATTGCTGTTTCCAGTGTTCATTGTTTCTGGCTCCCAGTGTTCACTGTCACAGGTTTCCAGTGCTGACTGTTGCTGGTTTCCAGTGTTCACATTTGCTGGTTTCTAGTGTTCACTGTTGCTGGTTTCCCGTGTTCAGTGTGACTGATAACCAATGTTCACAGTTATTGGTGTCCAGTGTTCTCTGTTGCTGGATTCCAGTGTTCACTTTTGCTGGTTTCCAGTGTTCTCTGTTGCTGGTTTCCAGTGTTCACTGTTGCTGGATTCCAGTGTTCTTTGTTATTTGTTTCCAGTGTTCGCTGTTGCTTGTTTCCAGTGTCCACTGTCACTGGTTTCCTGTGTTCACTGTGACTGATATCCAATGTTTACAGTTATTCGTGTCCAATGATCACTGTGACTGACTTCCAGCATTCACAGTTGCTGGTTTCCAGTGTTCATTGTTATTGGCTTCCAGTGTTTACTGTTGCTGGATTCCAGTGTTCACTGTTGCTGATTTCCACGGTTCACTGTTACTGGTTTCCAGTGTTCACTGTTGCTGCTATCCAGTGCTAAGAGTTGCTTGTTTATAGTGTTCACTTTTGCTGGTTTCCAGTGTTCACTGTGACTGACTTCCAGGGTTCACAGTTGCTGGTTTCAAGTTTTCATTATTACTGTCTTTCAGTGTTCACTGTTGCTGGTTTCCAGTGTTCACTGTTGCTGATTTCCAGTGTTCACTGTTGATTGTTTCCAGTGCTCACTGTTGCTGGTTTCTAGTGTTCACTTTTACTGGCTTCCAATGTTCACTGTTGCTGGTTTCCAGTGATCACTCTTGCTGGTTTCCAGTGTTCACAGCTGCTGGTTTCCAGTGTTCACTGTTACTGGTTTCCTGTGTTCATTGTGACAAATTTCCCATGTTCACTGTTACTGGATTCCAGTGTTCATTGTTATTTGTTTCCAGTGCTTGCTGTTGCTTGTTTCCAGTGCTCACTGTTACTGGTTTGCCGTGTTCACTGTGACTGATATCCAATGTTCAAAGTTATTGGTGTCCAATGAAAACTGTGACTGACTTCCAGTGTTCACGGTTGCTGCTTTCCAGTGCTCATTGTTATTGGCTTCCTTTGTTCACAGTTACTGGTTTCCAGTGTTCACTGTTACTGGTTTCCAATCTTCTATGTTACTTGTTTCCAGTGTTCACTGTTACTTGTTTCCAGTGTTCACTGTTACTGGTTTCCTGTGTTCACTGTCACTAATTTCCAGTGTTCACTGTTACTGCTTTCCAGTTTTCACTGCGACTGACATTAAGTGTTCACAATTATTGGTTTCCAGTGCTCGCAGGTGCTGGTTTTCTTTGTTTATTGTTACTGGTTTCCCGTGTTCACTGTTATTGGATTCCAGTGTTCACTGTTGCTGTATTCCAATGTTCACTTTGACTGATTTCCAGTGTTCGCTATTGCTGGTTTCCAGTTTCGATTTTTACTGGCTTCCAGTGTTCACTGCCACTGCTTTCCAGTGCACAATTTTGTTGATTTGCAGTGTTCACTGTTGCTGATTTCCAGTGCTCGTTGTTGCTGATTTCCAGTGTTCTCTCTTACTGGCTTCCAGTGTTCACTGTTGCTGATTTCCAGTGCTCACTGTCGCTGTTTTCCAATGTGCAATGTTGCTGATATCCAGTGTTCACTGTTGCTGGTTTCCAGTGTTCACTTTTGCTGGTTTCCAGTGTTCACTGTTACTGGCTTCCAGTGTTCACACTTACTGGTTTCCAGTGTTTGCTGTTACAAGATTTTAGTGTTCATTGTTACTGGATTCCAGTGTTCATGGTTGCTGGTTTCCAGTCTTCACTGTTACTGGTTTCCAGTATTCACTGTTATTGTTATCCAGTGTTCAATGTTAATGGTTAACATTGTTCACTGTTACTGGTTTCCAGTGTTCACTGTGACTGGTTGCCAGTGTTCACTGTTACTACATTCCAGTGTTCAGTATGACTGATTTCGAGTTTTCATGTTTAATGGTTTCCAGTGTTCACAGTTGCTGGTTTACTTTGTTCATTGTTACTGGTTTGTAGTGTTCACTGTTACTGGTTTCCAGTGTTCACTGTTACTGGATTCCAGTGTTCGCTGTGATGGATTTCCAGTTTTCACAGTTAATGGTTTCCAGTGTTTGGAGTTGCTGGTTTTCATTGTTCATTGTTACTGGTTTCCAGTGTTCACTCTTATTGGTTTCCAGTGTTCACTGTTGCTGGTGTCCAATGATCACTGTGACTGACTTCCAGTGTTCATGATTGCTGTTTGCAATGTTCATTGTTTCTGGCTCCCAGTGTTCACTGTCACAGGTTTCCAGTGCTGACTGTTGCTGGTTTCCAGTGTTCACATTTGCTGGTTTCTAATGTTCACTGTTGCTGGTTTCCCGTGTTCACTGTGACTGATAACCAATGTTCACAGTTATTGGTGTCCAGTGTTCACTGTTGCTGGATTCCAGTGTTCACTTTTGCTGGTTTCCAGTGTTCACTGTTGCTGGATTCCAGTGTTCACTGTTGCTGGTTTCCAGTGTTCACTGTTGCTGGATTCCAGTGTTCTTTGTTATTTGTTTCCAGTGTTCGCTGTTGCTTGTTTCCAGTGTCCACTGTTACTGGCTTCCTGTGTTCACTGTGACTGATAACCAATGTTCACAATTATTCCTGTCCAATGATCACTGTGACTGACTTCCAGCATTCACAGTTGCTGGTTTCCAGGGTTCATTGTTATTGGCTTCCAGTGTTTACTGTTGCTGGATTCCAGTGTTCACTGTTGCTGATTTCCACGGTTCACTGTTACTGGTTTCCAGTGTTCACTGTTGCTGCTAACCAGTGCTAAGAGTTGCTTGTTTATAGTGTTCATTTTTGCTGGTTTCCAGTGTTCACTGTGACTGACTTCCAGTGTTCACTATTGCTGGTTTCCAGTTTCGACTTTTACTGGCTTCCATTGTTCACTGCCACTGCTTTCCAGTGCACAATTTTGTTGATTTGCAGTGTTCACTGTTGCTGGTTTCCAGTGCTCACTGTTGCTGATTTCCAGTGTTCTCTCTTACTGGCTTCCAGTGTTCACTGTTGCTGATTTCCAGTGCTCACTGTCGCTGTTTTCCAATGTGCAATGTTGCTGATATCCAGTTTTCACTGTTGCTGGTTTCCAGTGTTCACTTTTGCTGGTTTCCAGTGTTCACTGTTACTGGCTTCCAGTGTTCACACTTACTGGTTTCCAGTGTTTGCTGTTACAAGATTTTAGTGTTCATTGTTACTGGATTCCAGTGTTAATGGTTGCTGGTTTCCAGTCTTCACTGTTACTGGTTTCCAGTGTTCACTGTTATTGTTATCCAGTGTTCAATGTTAGTGGTTAACATTGTTCACTGTTACTGGTTTCCAGTGTTCACTGTTACTGGTTACCAGTGTTCACTGTTACTACATTTCAGTGTTCACTATGACTGATTTCCAGTTTTCATGTTTAATGGTTTCCAGTGTTCACAGTTGCTGGTTTACTTTGTTCATTGTTACTGGTTTGTAGTGTTCACTGTTACTGGTTTCCAGTGTTCACTGTTACTGGATTCCAGTGTTCGCTGTGATGGATTTCCAGTTTTCCCAGTTAATGGTTTCCAGTGTTTGGAGTTGCTGGTTTTCATTTTTCATTGTTGCTGGTTTCCAGTGTTCACTCTTATTGGTTTCCAGTGTTCACTGTTGCTGGTGTCCAATGATCACTGTTACTGACTTCCAGTGTTCATGATTGCTGTTTCCAGTGTTCATTGTTTCTGGCTCCCAGTGTTCACTGTCACAGGTTTCCAGTGCTGACTGTTGCTGGTTTCCAGTGTTGACATTTGCTGGTTTCTAGTGTTCACTGTTGCTGGTTTCCCGTGTTCACTGTGACTGATAACCAATGTTCACAGTTATTGGTGTCCAGTGTTCACTGTTGCTGGATTCCAGTGTTCACTTTTGCTGGTTTCCAGTGTTCACTGTTGCTGGTTTCCAGTGTTCACTGTTGCTGGATTCCAGTGTTCTTTGTTATTTGTTTCCAGTGTTCGCTGTTGCTTGTTTCCAGTGTCCACTGTTACTGGTTTCCTGTGTTCACTGTGACTGATATCCAATGTTCACAGTTATTCGTGTCCAATGATCACTGTGACTGACTTCCAGCATTCACAGTTGCTGGTTTCCAGTGTTCATTGTTATTGGCTTCCAGTGTTTACTGTTGCTGGATTCCAGTGTTCACTGTTGCTGATTTCCACGGTTCACTGTTACTGGTTTCCAGTGTTCACTGTTGCTGCTATCCAGTGCTAAGAGTTGCTTGTTTATAGTGTTCACTTTTGCTGGTTTCCAGTGTTCACTGTGACTGACTTCCAGGGTTCATGGTTGCTGGTTTCAAGTTTTCATTATTACTGTCTTTCAGTGTTCACTGTCACTGGTTTCCAGTGTTCACTGTTGCTGATTTCCAGTGTTCACTGTTGATTGTTTCCAGTGCTCACTGTTGCTGGTTTCTAGTGTTCACTTTTACTGGCTTCCAATGTTCACTGTTGCTGGTTTCCAGTGATCACTCTTGCTGGTTTCCAGTGTTCACAGCTGCTGGTTTCCAGTGTTCACTGTTACTGGTTTCCAGTGTTCACTGTGACTAATTTCCCGTGTTCACTGTTACTGGATTACAGTGTTCATTGTTATTTGTTTCCAGTGTTCGCTGTTGCTTGTTTCCAGTGTTCACTGTTACTGGTGTCCCGTGTTCACTGTGACTGATATCCAATGTTCACAGATATTTGAGTCCAGTGTTCAGTGTTACTGGTTTCCAGTGTTCACTGTTACTGGTTTCCTGTGTTCACTGTGACAAATTTCCCATGTTCACTGTTACTGGATTCCAGTGTTCATTGTTATTTGTTTCCAGTGCTTGCTGTTGCTTGTTTCCAGTGCTCACTGTTACTGGTTTCCCGTGTTCACTGTGACTGATATCCAATGTTCACAGTTATTGGTGTCCAATGAACACTGTGACTGACTTCCAGTGTTCACGGTTGCTGGTTTCCAGTGTTCATTGTTATTGGCATCCAGTGTTCACTGTCGCTGTTTTCCAGTGTTCACTGTTGCTGATTTCCAGTGTTCACTGTTGCTTGTTTCCAGTGCTCACTGTTGCTGGTTTCCAGTGTTCACTGTTGCTGGTCTCTCGTGTTCACTGTGACTGATTTCCAGTTTTCACTGTTAATGGTTTCCAGTGCTCACTGTTGCTGGTTTCCAGTGTTCACTGTTACTGGAATCCAGTGTTCACTTTGACTGATTTCCAGTTTTCACTGTTAATGGTTTCCAGTGTTCACAGTTGCATGTTTACATTGTTCATTGTTACTGGTTTCGAGTGTTCACTGTTATTGGTTTCCAGTGATCACTGTTGCTGGTGTCCAATGATCACTGTGACTGACTTCCAGTATTCACTATTGCTGGTTTCCGGTGTTCATTGTTACTGGCTTCCAGTGTTCACTGTTGCTGGTTTCAAGTGCTCACTGTTGCTGGTTTCCTGTGTTCACTTTTACTGGCTTCCAATGTTCACTGTTGCTAGTTTGCAGTGTTCATTGTTGCTGGTTTCCAGTGTTCACTTTTGCTGGTTTCCAGTGTTCACTGTTGCTGGTTTCCAGTGTTCAACGTTGCTGGTTTCCAGTGTTCACATTTGCTGGATTCCAGTGCTCAGTGTTGCTGGTTTACTGTGTACTCTGTTACTGGATTACAGTGTTCACTGCAGCTGATTTCCAGTGTTCACGGCTGCTGGTTTTCAGTTTTCACAGTTGCTGATTTCCAGTTTTCACTGTTGCTGGTTTCCAGTGTTCACTGTTACTAGATTCCAGTGCTCACATTTGCTTGCTTCCAGAGTTCACTGTGGCTGACTACTAGTGTGCACTATTATTGGTTTCCAGTGTTCAATGTTACTGGCTTTCAGTATTCATTGTTAGTGGCTTCCAGTATTCAATTTTGCTGGTTTCCAGTGTTCGCTGTTGCTGGTTTCCAGTGTTCACTGTGGCTGATTTAGTGTTCACTGTTACTGGCTTCCAGTTTTCACTGTTGCTGGTATCCAGTGTTCACTGTCTCTGGCTTCCAGTGTTCAATGTTACTGATATCCTGTGTTCACTTTTGCTGTACTCCAGTGCTCACTGTTGCTGCTTTCCAGTGTTCTCTCTTATTGACAACCAGTGTTCACTGTTGCTGTTATCCAGTATTCACTGGCGTTGGTTTGCAGTGTTCAATGTTGCTGATATCCAGTGTTCACTGTTGCTGTTTCCCAGTGTCCACTGTTGCTGGTTTCCAGTGTTCACTGTTACTTGTTTCCAATGTTTGCTGTTTCTAGATTTTAGTGTTAATTGTTACTGGATTCCAGTGATCACGGTTGCCCGGTTCAAGTCTTCACTGTTACTGGTTTCCAGTATTCACTGTTATTTGTATCCAGTATTCACTGTTAGTTGTGTCCAATGTTCACAGTTACTGGTTTCCAGTGTTCACTGTTACTGCTTTCCAGTGTTCACTGTTGCCAGATTCCAGTGTTCACTGTGACTGAATTCCAGTTTTCACTTTTAATGGTTTCCAGTGCTCTCAGTTGCTGGTTTTCATTGTTCATTGTTACTGGTATCCAGAGTTCACTTTTACTGGCTTGCAATGTTCACTGTTGCTGGTTTGCAGTGTTCACTTTTGCTGGTTTCCAGTATTCACGATTGCTGGTTTCCGGTGTTCATTGTTACTGGTTTCCAGTGTTCACTGTCGCTGGTTTCAAGTGCTCACTGTTGCAGGTTTCCTGTGTTCACTTTTACTGGCTTCCAATGTTCACTGTTGCTGGTTTGCAGTGTTCACTTTTGCTGGTTTCCAGTGTTCACTGTTGCTGGTTTCCAGTGTTCACTGTTGCTGGTTTCCAGTGTTCACTTTTGCTGGATTCCAGTGTTCACTTTTGCTGGATTCCAGTGCTCAGTGTTGCTGGTTTACAGTGTACACTGTAACTGGATTACAGTGTTCACTGCTGCTGGTTTCCAGTGTTCACGGTTGCTGGTTTCCAGTTTTCACTGCTGCTGATTTCCAGTTTTCACTTTTGCTGGTTTCCAGTGTTCACTGTTGCTGGTTTCCAGTTTTCACCATTACTAGATTCCAGTGTTCACATTTGCTTGTTTCCAGAGTTCACTGTGGCTGACTACTAGTGTACACTATTGCTGGTTTCCAGTGTTCACTGTTACTGGCTTTCAGTATTCATTGTTAGTGGCTTCCAGTGTTCAATTTTGCTGGTTTCCAGAGTTCACTTTTGCTGGTTTCCAGTGTTCAGTGTTGCTGATTTAGTGTTCATTGTTGCTGGTTTCCATTGTTCACTGTTGTTGATTTCCAGTGGGCACTGTTGCTGGTTTCCAGTGCTAATTGTTTCTGGTTTTCACTTTTCACTGTGACTGACTTCCAGTGTTCACTGTTACTCATTTCCAGTGCTCACTGTTGTTGGTATCCAGTGTTCACTTTTACTGGCTTCCTGTGATCACTGTTGCTGATTTCCAATGTTCACTGTGTGTAGGATTCGCAAAATTGGACTTTACATTAATAAGGGTCAAATGGCAGAAGAGGCCATGATTTTAAAGACTGTTTTAAAGAAGCCCAGAAGAAGGGGCATACAATATGGCTGCCATACCATGTGACCGGCTTATTGGGACATTTTAAAATGGTTCCTGTGAATCCTCAGACAAGCTTTGTGGATTCAACCCACAGTAAGTTCTGGAAGCCGTTCCTGAGAGAACGAAACCAGACCCACACGTATGCATATGGATTAGATGCAGGTCCAGTCAAGATCGGCCTGGGGACAGAGGCCATCTAAATGTTGACCCAGACAAAAGGGGACAATTTCATATTCATGTGAACAGCACCAAGGACTAGATAACGAGATCAGCAGGACATTAAAAACAATGAAGGTCATTCCAGACCAGAGATGGGCCTTTACCGGCCATCTGAAACATTTAAAAATATAATAACTACCCTCCTGTGCTCCCAGCCTGCCAAAAGTTAAACAAAGACTAACCTGATTTTGGGCGGGAAGGGGAAGCTCCTGAAGAAAAGACATAACTGGAGGAGTTGGATTTGTACAGACACTCGAGTTACAGTTGGAGACAGTTACAGTTGCACAGACACATGACCGGGTGGCAGTGGGTGAAGAGGAGTTGCTTCGGGAGAAGATCAGCAAACTCCTCTCCACCATCAGAGAAAGACGAAGAAAACTATGCCGCCATCATGAAGACCGCTCGGGCTGGTGTCCCGCCCCAGGGAAACACATCGGGAGATCATCGACCATCCCCGGACTGTTGCCGAAATGAGAGGCCATTGACCCAACTCGGGAGAAGAGTTAAAAACAAACTGAAGAAACGATGGGAGCCAGCCCAAGGCTCCTCTGACCAGGGTCGAGCCGACGATCCCCGACCCCGCTGACAGCCAGAACAAGCCGGTGTCCAGCCGCCCCCGACCCCCACCTCAGGAGAGAGGTGTGGCGCAGCTTGCTGGGGCTCCACGATCCACGTGGAGACGGAACGCCTGAAAGGATCAAACGCAGACTGGTTCAAAAGCTTGCACTTCCTAGTTGGATTGGTGAGCATGTTTCTGGCCCTTCACAATCAGATCTAGATAGTTTTAAGGGGGTGGACTTAAGGGTACAATTAACATGAGTTGTTGTCCCTCGATATTCCCTGTGTTTCCTTATTTCATGGTGATCTTTGTAGAGTATAAGTTGCCTGTATTTGCCTTAGTTAATACTGTGTCGTTATGATTTGTTTGTGTTTTTCCCTCCCATGTACTCTCTTATCTGCTTGCATTTGATTTATTTTTCCTTATGCAATAACATTTCATTTTGTTAAATCAAACTTGGTCTACAAGTGTTTTCTCTACATTGTAGTTCCTTCCCCAAAGGCCAGAGTATAGAATCTAAGGGGCGAGTGGGTCGAACCACTCAAGGCTTTACTGTGCAAGAGAGAGAGGCCTCTCGAGAGAGAAACATCTGCGATCTAAAACCCCTTACAGAAAATGGCGACCGCGGCAGGACTCTGGCAACAGGATTGCAATGTAGTAGATCTGAGTTTGAATGGTCGAAATGCAATGGATGAGAGGATAGTGGACTATGTCTTTGGCAAGGTAAATCTCACTAAACAGTGGATTTTTGATCTCTTGCTGGATGGGCGTCCGGTGGATGCAGCCATCAGGTGGACAGAGAGCAAAGAGCATAAGAAGTCAGTGGAGAAGGCAGTGTGGCTGATGTGTTACAAGAAGCAGGCCCAGATCTTGGACCAGGTCGTTGCAGCTAGGATCACAACCCAGGCAGCAGAGATAGAGGAAAAGGCCATGGGAGGGGAAAAACTCATCACAGCACTTCACGCGCTGAATCAGGAGCGCCAAGTGGTAGCTAGTCAACATCAGGCTAGGATGGAGCACCTGGTGTGCTAGGTTACTGAGGCAAAGATTAATGAAATGAGGATACGGGAGAAAAACGCCCGCCTCGCACAACAGCTAAGAGCGCAGGAGGAGAGAGTAGTGGAGGTTAAGGCAGCTTACAAGCTAGCCCTCGAGCATGGGTTTGAGAGCACCAACCACGTCCCCTGCCAAAAGACCATAGAGGACCTAAGAACGGCCCTGGTAAAGGCAAAAGGCATGGTGTGTCTCATCAGCTCGAAAGCTAGTCACATGGACTTTTTAAAGGAATCAAAAACAGCTGATTCCAGCTGAGGTAATTGTGGTACCAGCCACCAAGCCCTCAGCACCGCCGAGCTATAGTGAGACTTGGCCGGAAAACAGGGGGTAGTGAAAGAGGAGGTAGCCGAGATGGAGTGTGAGGAAGACCCACTGGTAGCAAAGCCGGGACCGGCACCAATGTTTCCCACTCGGCACCAGAGATTTGGTCCCAACGCTGCCAATGGTGGTATCGGACCCCACCATAACCAGCTCGTGGTGCCCTATGCTGGCCCGCAATTAAGGTCCATGGTGAGCCACCTCGCACGACTCACCATAAAGGGAGATCCCTCGATTCATTTCAGGGAGATAGCGGAAACAGCAGCCATTAATGACTGTGATGATCAGGAACAGGTGAAACTGTTGCTTTTCTCCCTGGATTGCACAATCCTTCAGTGCCTCTCAGTGGATAGCAAGAGGGGACGGAAAGGGTATGCGGATTCAGGGAGGAAGTTTTAGAAGTAATGGGAGTGGACGACGGTAGTCTGTTCGACCATGTAGAAGGGACCGTGCAGCTACCTGGAGAACCCCCATGGGTTTTTGCAGAAATGCTGTGGCCAGTGTATTGACGCAACTGTCCGGGTATGCCTGAATGGGCTGCAATGAGCGATGAACAGTGGGTTCATTGGCTCTGTTGCTTGGTTACCAACAGCTTGCCAGAGATATGGGCCCTAGCCAGGTCTTGGTTTGATCCCCAAGGTCCTGGTGTCGCGGAGGAGATGATGCTCCGTCAGCTAAATGTTGCGTAAAAGAACTGTAGCGGTCAGGAAACACTTCCCCAGAAGGGAAAGTTGAATGAGGTGAAACCCGCAGCCCCAAGCAAGAAGGAGTGGCGTCAGGAGGGGAATCGCCCTGTCCAAGCCAAGCTCAATTGCTATGGGTGTGGGAAGGATGGACATTGGTGCAAGGACCGTAGAAATCCGTGGAAGGATAATAAAGGGAGATTTCCTGCAGCCCAAGCCCAAGCCCAGACCGCCGCCCCAGCACCAGCCCAAACCCAAGCCATAGCTCCTGCCCCAGCACAAGGAGCTGGTGCAGTTATGAATCCCGCTGCGATTGAATCAATTTTAGAGACAATGCGGTCTCTGATGATTTCGCAGGGGAAAATAGCCGTCACCACTGGTCTTGTCGTTCCCGAAACCCAGACCGCTGTGCCCAAGTGACTAGAGTTGGTGCAGCCCATCTACCTGTGTGCGCTGCAATATGATGTATGGAGATGACCCCTCATGGAGATGGAAGTGGAGGAGGTGAAAGGGACCTTTCTGTTGGATATGGGAGCATCGTGCACCGTAATCAACGCAGATAACCCCACCGCCTCACCTCTGTCAACCGTGGTCCCATACCTTCTGTCGGGCTTCACAGGCGAAGAACAGGCTGGCACACATTCCCTTCCCCTCTCCATTCCTTTAGGACCACACTGTACCATGTGGAAGTGTACACTAATGAAGTGGGAGGTGGGAGGTGGAACGGGAGTCCTGGGGTCTGATTTCTTGGTGGCCCACGGGATCCACTCGCACAGTGGAGGTGTCCCAGCACAACAAGTGGTTTCACATGAAGTGGTGCAAACTGTTTAAACCGGGTGCGAGAACATCAGCAACTGAAGCCAGGTCTGAGGATAAAGATCCTCAGCCTGAGGCGTGCGATGAGTCACAGACCACACAAGCTGGCGTCGTAGCCTGCTTGGAAGGAGAAGCTGTCCCACCCACCTGGGGGGAGCTTTCCCCGATGGCCTGGGACTCAGACGAGGAGGGGCCCGAACAACAAGGTCCCGCCGGCGAAACGATTCTGGAAGAGGTGGAGTCGGAGGACATAGGTCCCGCCCTCGACTCGAGCGTGGGGGAGGTAGAAATTGGGGGCAGAGATCCTCCACCTGTAGGGACAGGTGAGGAGGAGCTGTCTGCCACAGGCCCAATTCCCGAAGGGGCAGGGCCTGAGGGGAGGGTGCCGAAGCCCACAGTCGTGGAAGAGCCACGGGCGGTGAGAGCTAAAGTCCCACCCAAAGGTCCACTCACCAAGGGAGCCTGCCTGAATCCCAAAGGGGCGGAGCCTGAGGGGAGGGAGCAGAAGCCCACAGTCGTGGCAGAGCCACGGGCTGTGAGAGCTAAGGTCCCATCCGAAGGTCCACTCGCTAAGGGGGCCACGACCAAAGTAACTTTTCGCAGGTCGACTCGAACGCCTCAGCCAGTAAAAACTTGGCCCGAGTCCCTCGCTCCCAATAAACGCTGACCTGAGAAATCCTTGCCAAAACGCAGTCCCCGATTAACAGCAAAAGCCTGCGGGGAACCCAAGCCACAGGCCACTGCAGCCCCACCACAGGGAGTGGCGAGCTGCAGTCCAATTAGGGATTAGGCAAGCCGCCCGGGGACGGGCAGCACTGTACATAAGTTTAAGTTTAAGTTTAAGATGTGTAAATATTAAAATGATTAGAGATTAAGTAGTTTTAAATCTGCCCAGTATGTGTGTAGTTTTGGATCGAGGTCGAAAGATCCGATCATGCCGTCACCGAAGCCAGAATCTCTCAGGAGCCTGGCTATATTGTGTGATTTGTTGCAGGAACCAGGAGAAAGATGAGAGGGGTCCTCATCGCATTCGTGATGATCGGGTGGAGCTGGGCCTATCGGGCCACACTAAGGACTCCACCATATATGGGTGCTCTGGAGACAGAGACCCCATCGCGACTGACAGAGCCGGCCCACGGGACGCTGAAGAGACTGCTGCCTGCTTCCATGAAGGCAGATGGCCAGGCTGGCTGGGGTCGAACTGTACAGAATACTCCAGCCAGACGGGGTTTGCGCACAGAGAAACATCTCTGATGTGCCCCAGGGTGCGGATCATTGCACCCAGGATCAGCGTCACCGTGGGAAAGAAGATTTGCTTGAACTGTCTGGGACATGTACATTTGGATCGTTGGTGTTGGCTGCGCAAGTTGAGCAGCACCATGAAGAACTCCACTGTGGAATGGGAAAGATTAGGTAACAACACCCATCGGATGATTACGGGAACTCATGGGGGGTTGAGTGTATGTTGGGACAAATGGTGGGAACCAGATCAGGGGATCTACATCTGTATGTGGGGTTCAGAAAGCGCTTGCCCCACAGGCATCTCCATCTTTTTCCAAAGACTGTGGCAGGATGCTGGAAAAGGAATGAGGTGGGACGTCAGCACATGGGCGTGTGGAGCCCCATACTCTCAGATCCCAGTAGACGCCACTGAGCTCATCACCCAACCCCGCAAGCCCCTGCCCACAGTTCTGGTAGCTAAAGCCCTCAAGGAAAGGTGCCCCACCACAACAAAGGGACCCGGGAATGGATTGGTATTGGTACCCACAAGTCAGGTACTGTACCAAGGGGTCCACTACGCAGTGGCTTCGGTGATTTTAAACCTCACCGAGGTACGATTGCCAGAGTGGTGCCCCAGGGAAACGGAACAATTATACCAGGTCCTGTTAACAAACATGTTTAAACAGTTTTACGAATTCGACTTTGCCGATGTCGACAGAGCCGAATTGTACACCACACCACATGAGGTCTTGGACAGAGTAGGGAGACAAAGAAGGGGTGCAGTAAATGATATATTCACAGCTTTTAATACAGGAACTTCCCTCATCAACACACTGGATGACGTTGTGCTGCAAACCCAGATCAATTGTTTAAAAACACAGTTAAGAAAAATACTGACTGATGAGAATAAGGTCGTGGGTTCTGAGTTACATGAGGACCAGGCCATGACACTACACTTAAAAGAAATAATAGCTGAGCTGGAGAAACAAGCCAGAACGGTAAATGCTCTCATCAGGGAGGATCGGAATGCATCTGGTCAGGCTGCGCAGATCGAAGCTTGTGTGCTATATGGGGCGTGGTTACTGGGTGAGGGCTGCAGTAACCTCGAGGATTTGAAACAAGGTTTAGTCCCCTCCTGGATCAGCAACAAGCACCTCGCAGCCCTCCACCCTTTTGAGAATACATTGAGTCCGTGCCAGCTCTGACTAGCTTCAGAGGCCTACCCAGTCCCAGTGGACTGTGGACGGTCTAATCACACCATTATGGGTATAGTGGTAAGAATGCCGGTGGTGGGAAAGACAGCAAAGCCCACCTCGGTATACAGGGTGGAGAACATTGGAATCATTCAGGGAGGTGCACACATTTGCTACACGGGTGTCCCACCTTATATCATTCGATGGGAGCATGCAATAATGGGTACCGACCTCTCGGGGTGCCGAAGCCGGGGAGCACACATCATCCTGTGTCCCCAGCACTTGAATGCCCATTCAAAACCACAGTGCGGGTTCAGAACTGTTGGCATGAAGCCTATAAATTGCACCATGGAAGCAACGGCACAAGGCCATGTGCCCCCGCAGGTGGCATATATAGGTGGGACATACTGTGTCACCACTGCAGCGCCCCACTACCAGCATGGACAGCATGGTTGGTGTCCGGTTAGTGACAGCAGCTCCTGTTTCAAGCCCAGGGCAGAAGTTCAAGTGGCCCAAGAGCGAATTGTCCCCATTCCTGAACCTTCCACTGTTCACATCACTGTGAAAGAGAATTTCACTGATTTCAGTGTTCATGGTTGCTGGTTTCCAGTCTTCACTGTTACTGGTTTCCAGTCATGACTGTTACTGATTTCCAGTGCTCACTGTTACTGGATTCCAGTGTTTACTGTTATGTTTGCCAGTGTTTGCTGTTACGAGGTTTTAGTGTTCATGATTGCTGGTTTCCAGCCTTCACTGTTACTGGTTCCCAGTGTTCACTGTTACTGGTTTCCAGTCGTCACTGTTACTGGTTTCCAGTTTTCACTGTTACTGGTTTCCAGTGTTAAATATTACTGTTTTCCTCTGTTCACTGTGACTAATTTGGAGTGTTCAATGTTACTGGATTCCAGTGCTCACTGTTATTTGTGTCCATTAACACTGTTACTGGTTTCCCGTGTTCACTATGACTGATATCCAATGTTCACAGTTATTGGTGTCCAGTGTTCACTGTTACTGGTTACCAGTGTTCACTGTTACTAGTTTCCAGTGTTCACTGTGAATGATTTCCAGTGTTAACTGTTATTGGTTTCCAGTGTTCACTGTGACCGATATCTTGTGTTCACTGTTACTGGTTTCCAGTATTCACTGTTACTGATTTCCAGTGTTCACTTGTACTGGTTTCTAGTGTTCACTGTGACTGCAGTCCAGTGATCACTGTGACTGACATCCAGTTTTCACTGGTAATGGTTGCCAGTGCTCGCAATTGCTGGTTTTCTTTCTTCATTGTTACTGGTTTGCAGTGCTTACTGTTAATGGCTTCCAGTGTTCACAGTTGCTGCTTTCCAGTGTTCACCATTGCTGGTTTCCACTGTTCACTGTTGCTGGTTTCCAGTGTTCACTGTTACTTGTTTCCAGTCTTCACTTTTACTGGTTTCCAGTTTTCACTGTTAATGGTTTCCAGTGTTCACTATTACTGTTTTCCTGTGTTCACTGTGACCAATTTCCAGTGTTCACTGTTACTGGATGCCAGTGCTCACTGTTATTTACTTCCAGTTTTCACTGTTACTGGTTGCCTGTGATCACTGTGACTGATATCCAATGTTCACAGTTATTGGTGTCCAGTGTTCACTGTTACTGGTTGCCAGCGTTCACTGTTACTGGTAGAGAGTGTTCACTGTGACTGATTTCCAGTGTTAACTGTTACTGGTTTCCAGTGTTCACTGTGACTGGATTCCAGTGGTCACTGTGACTGATTTGCAGTTTTCACTGTTAATGGCTTCCAGTTCTCGCAGTTGCTGGTTTTCTTTGTTCATTGTTACCGGTTTCCAGTGTTTACTTTTATTGGCTTCCAGTGTTCAATGTTGCTAGTGTCCAATGATCACTATGACTGACTTCCTGTGTACACATTTGCTGGTTTCCTGTGTTCATTGCTATTGGCTTCTAGTGTTCACTGTCGCTGGTTCCAGTGTTCACTGTTCCTGATTTCCAATGTTCACCGTTGCTTGTTTCTAGTGTTCACTGTTACTGGTTTCCAGTGTTCACTGTTGCTGCCTTCCCCTGTTCACTGTTGCTGCTTTCCGGTGTTCACTGTTGCTGGTATCCAATGCTCACTGTTGTTGGTTTACAGTGTTCACTGCTGCTGGTTTGCACTGTTCACTGTTGCTGGTTTCCAGTGTTCACTGTTGCTGGTTTCCAGTATTCACTGTTGCTGCCTTCCAGTGCTCACTGTTGCTGCTTTCCATAGTTCAATGTTGCTGGTATCCAGTGCTCACTGTTGTTGGTTTACTGTGTTCACTGTTACTGGCTTAAAGTGTTCACTGCTTCTGGTTTCCAGTGTTCACTTTTGCTGGTTTCCAGTGTTCACTGTGGCTGATTTCTAGTGTTCACTATTGCTGGTTTCCAGTGTTCACAGTTACTGGCTTCCAGTGTTTACTGTTACTGGTTTCTAGTGTTCGCTGTTCCTAGATTTTTGTGTTCACTGTGACCAATTTCCAGTGTTCACTGTTACTGGATGACAGTGCTCACTGTTATTTACTTCCAGTTTTCACTGTTACTGGTTTCCTGTGATCACTGTGACTGATATCCAATGTTCACAGTTATTGGTGTCCAGTGTTCACTGTTACTGGTTGCCAGTGTTCACTGTGGCTGATTTCCAGTGTTAACTGTTTGCTTTCCAGTGTTCACTGTGACTGGATTCCAGTGTTCACTGTGACTGATTTGCAGTTTTCACTGTTAAGGGCTTCCAGTTCTTGCAGTTGCTGGTTTTCTTTGTTCATTGTTACTGGTTTCCAGTGTTTACAGTTATTGGCTTCCAGTGTTCACTGTAGCTAGTGTCCAATGATCACTGTGACTGACTTCCTGTGTTCACATTTGTTGGTTTGCGGTGTTCATTGCTATTGGCTTCACGTGTTCACTGTCGCAGGTTCCAGTGTTCACTGTTGCTGATTTCCAGTGTTCACCGTTGCTTGTTTCCAGTGTTCACTGTTACTGGTTTCCAGTGTTCACTGTGACTGGATTCCAGTGTTCACTGTGACTGATTTGCAGTTTTCACTGTTAGTGGCTTCCAGTTCTCGCAGTTGCTCATTTTCTTTGTTCATTGTTACTGGTTTCCAGTGTTTACTTTTATTGGCTTCCAGTGTTCAATGTTGCTAGTGTCCAATGATCAATATGACTGACTTCCTGTGTACACATTTGCTGGTTTCCTGTGTTCATTGCTATTGGCTTCTAGTGTTCACTGTCGCTGGTTCCAGTTTTCACTGTTCCTGATTTCCAGTGTCCGCCGTTGCTTGTTTCCAGTGTTCATCGTTACTGGTTTCCAGTGTTCACTGTTGCTGCCTTCCCCTGTTCACTGTTGCTGCTTTCCGGTGTTCACTGTTGCTGGTATCCAGTGCTCACTGTTGTTGGTTTACAGTGTTCACTGTTACGGGCTTACAGTGTTCACTGCTGCTGGTTTCCACTGTTCACTGTTGCTGGTTTCCAGTGTTCACTGTTGCTGGTTTCCAGTATTCACAGTTGCTGCCTTCCAGTGCTCACTGTTGCTGCTTTCCAGTGTTCAATGTTGCTGGTATCCAGGGCTCACTGTTGTTGATTTACTCTGTTCACTGTTACTGGCTTAAAGTGTTCACTGCTGCTGGTTTCCAGTGTTCACTTTTGCTGGTTTCCAGTGTTCACTATGGCTGAATTCTACGGTTCACTCTTGCTGGTTTCCAGTGTTCACAGTTCCTGACTTCCAGTGTTTACTGTTACTGGTTTCGAGTGTTTGCTGTTCCTTGATTTTTGTGTTCACTGTGACCAATATCCAGTATTCACTGTTACTGGATGCCAGTGCTCACTGTTATTTACTTCCAGTTTTCATTGTTACTGGTTTCCTGTGATCACTGTGACTGATATCCAATGTTCACAGTTATTGGTGTCCAGCGTTCACTGTTACTGGCTGCCAGTGTTCACTGTGGCTGATTTCCGGTGTTAACAGTTACTGGTTTCCAGTGTTCACTGTGACTGGATTCCAGTGTTCACTGTGACTGATTTGCAGTTTTCACTGTAAAGGGCTTCCAGTTCTCGCAGTTGCTGGTTTTCTTTGTTCATTGTTACTGGTTTCCAGTGTTTACTGTTATTGGCTTCCAGTTTTCACTGTAGCTAGTGTCCAATGATCACTGTGACTGACTTCCTGTGTTCACATTTGCTGGTTTCCAGTGTTCATTGCTATTGGCTTCCAGTGTTCACTGTTGCTGGTTCCAGTGTTCACTGTTGCTGATTTCCAGTGTTCACCGTTGCTTGTTTCCAGTGTTCACTGTTACTGGTTTCCAGTGTTCACTGTTGCTGCCTTCCCCTGTTCACTGTTGCTGCTTTCCGGTGTTCACTGTTGCTGGTATCCAGTGCTCACTGTTGTTGGTTTACAGTGTTCACTGTTACGGGCTTACAGTCTTCACTGCTGCTGGTTTCCACTGTTCACTGTTGCTGGTTTCCAGTGTTCACTGTTGCTGGTTTCCAGTATTCACTGTTGCTGCCTTCCAGTGCTCACTGTTGTTGGTTTACTGTGTTCACTGTTACTGGCTTGCACTGTTTACTGCTGCTGGTTTCCAGTGTTCACTTTTGCTGGTTTCCAGTGTTCACTGTGGCTGAATTCTAGTGTTCACAGTTACTGGCTTCCAGTGTTTACTGTTACTGGTTTCTAGTATTTGCTGTTCCTAGATTTTTGTGTTCATTGTTACTGATTTCCATTGTTCACTCTTATTGGTTTCCAGTGCTCACTGTTGCTGGTATTCCAGTGTTCACAGTTGCTGTCTTCCTGTGTTTACTGTTACTGGATTCCAGTGTTTGCTGTAAGTAGATTTTAGTGTTCATGGTTGCTGTCTTTCAGTCTTCACTGTTACTGGTTTCCAGTGTTCACTGTTACTGGTTTCCGATCGTCACTGTTACTGATTTCCAGTGTTCACTGTTACTGCTTTCCAGTGTTCACTGTTATTGGTTTCCAGTGTTCACATTCGCTTGTTTTCTTTGTTCTTTGTAACTGGTTTCCTATGTTAATTTTTATTGGATTCCTGTGTTCACTGCTGATCATTTCCAATGTTCACTGTGCTTGATTACCAGTGTACACTTTTGCTTGGTGCCAGTGTTCACTGTATCTGATTTCCAGTGTTCACTGATGCTTGTTTCCATTATTCACTGTGATTGATTTCCAGTGTTCAATGTTACTGGATTCCAGTGTTCACTATTACTGGCTTCCAGTGTTCACTGTGACTGATTTCCAGTGTTCACTGTTATTGGTGTCCAGTGTTCACACTTACTGGTTTCCAGAGTTCATTGTTACAGGTTTCCAGTGTTCGCTATCACTGGTTTCCAGTGTTCACTGTTACTGGTTTCCATTGTTCATAGTTATTGTTGTTCAGTGTTCACTTTTACTAGATTCCAGTGTTCACTGTTACTGGTACCCAGCTTTTGCTGTTACTAGATTTTATTGTTCATTGTTACTGGATTCCAGTGTTCTCTGTTGCTGGTTGCCAGTGTTAACTTTGTCTGATTTCCATTGTTCACTGTTATTGGTGTCCAGTGTTCACTGTTAGTGGTTTCCAGTGTTCACTCTTACTGGTTTCCAGTGTTCATTGTTACTGGTTTCCAGTGTTCACTGTGATTGATTTCCAGTGTTCACTGTTGTTGGTGTCCAGTGTTCACAGTTACTGGTTTCCAGAGTTCAATGTTCCTGGTTTCCAGTGTTCACTGTCACTGGTTTCCAGTGTTCACTGTTGCTGGTTTCCTGTGTTCACTGTTACTGCTTTCCAGTGTTCAGAGTTAATATTGTTCTCTGTTCACTTTTACTGGGTTCCAGTGTTCACTGTTATTGGTTTGCAGTGTTCACTTTTATTGATTTCCAGTGTTCACATTTATTGGTGTCCAGTGTTAACTGCTGCTAGATTCCAGTATTAACTGTTACTGATTTCCAGTGTTCACTGTTACTGGTTTCCAGTGTTCACTGTGACTGATTTCCAGTGTTCACTGTTATTGCTTTCCAGTGTTCATTGTTACTTACTTCCAGTGTTCACTGTTAATGGTTTCCAGTGTTCACTCTGACTGATTTCCAGTGTTCACTGTTACTGCTTTCCAGTGTTCACTCTTATTGGGTTCCAGTGTTCACTGTGACTCATGTCCAGCGTTTACTGTTATTGGTTTCCAGTGTTCGCATTTGCTGGTTTTCTTTGTTCATTGTTGCTGGTTTCCTGTGTTAATTTTTATTGGATTCCAGTGTTCACAGTTGATCATTTCCAATATTCACTGTGACTGATTTCCAGTGTTCACATTTGCTAGGTTCCAGTGTTCACTGTATCTGATTTCCAGTGTTCACTGTTATTGCTTTCCAGTGTTCATTGTTACTTACTTCCAGTGTTCACTGTTAATTGCTTCCAGTTTTCATTCTGACTGGTTTCCAGTGTTCACTGCGGCTGAATTCTAGAGTTCACTGTTGCAGATTTCTAGTGTTTGCTGTTCCTAGATTTTTGTGTTCATTGTTACTGATTTCCAGTCTTCACTGTTACTGATTTGCAGTGCTCACTGTTGCTGGTTTCCAGTGTTCACATTTACTGGCTTCCTGTGTTTACTGTTACTGGATTCCAGTGTTCGCTGTTACTAGATTTTAGTATTCATTGTTGCTGTTTTCCAGTCTTCACTGTTACTGGGTTCCAGTGTTCACTGTGACTATTGTCCAGTTTTTACTGTTATTGGTTTCCAGTGTTCACATTCGCTTGTTTTCTTTGTTCATTGTTACTGGTTTCCTGTGTTTATTTTATTGGATTCCAGTGTTCACTGCTGATCATTTCCAATGTTCACTGTGCTTGATTTCCAGTGTTCACTTTTGCTTGGTGCCAGTGTTCACTGTATCTGAATTCCATTGTTCACTGATGCTGGTTTCCAGTATTCACTGTGATTGATTTCCAGTGTTCCATGTTACTGGATTCCAGTGTTCACTGTTACTGGTTTCCAGTGTTCACTGTGACTGATTTCCAGTGTTCACTGTTATTGGTGTCCAGTGTTCACTCTTACTGGTTTCCAGAGTTCATTTTTACTGGTATCCAGTGTTCGCTATCACTGGTTTGCAGTGTTCACTGTTACTGGTTTCCAGTCTTCATAGTTAGTGTTGTTCAGTGTTCACTTTTACTAGATTCCAGTGTTAACTCTTCTGGGTTTCCAGTATTCAGTGTTGCTGGTTTCCACTGCTCATTGTGACTGATTACCCGTGTAAACTGTTCCTGGATTCCAGTGTTCACAGTTTATATTATCCAGCGTTCACTGTTACTGGTACCCAGCTTTTGCTGTTACTAGATATTATTGTTCATTGTTACTGGATTCCAATGTCCACTGTTGCTGGTTTCCAGTGTTAACTTTGTCTGAATTCCATTGTTCGCTGTTATTGGTGACCAGTGTTCACTTTTAGTGGTTTCCAGTGTTCACTCTTACTGGTTTCCAGTGTTCATTGTTACTGGTTTCCAGTGTTCACTGTGATTGATTTCCAGTGTTCACTGTTGTTGGTGTCCAGTGTTCACAGTTACTGTTTTCCAGAGTTCACTGTTACTTGTTTCCAGTGTTCACTGTCACTGGTTTCCAGTGTTCACTGTTGCTGGTTTCCAGTGCTCACTGTTACTGCTTTCCAGTGTTCACAGTTATTGTTGTTCTCTGTTCACTTTTACTAGATTCCAGTGTTCACTGTTATAGGCTTCCAGTATTCACTGTTGCTGCTTTCCAGTGCACATTGTGATTGATTACACGTGTAATCTGTTCCTGCATTCCTGTGTTCACAGTTTCTGTTATCCAGTGTTCATTGTTACTGGTACCCAGCTTTTGCTGTTACTAGATTTTATTGTTCATTGTTGCTGGATTCCAGTGTTCTCTGTTGCTGGTTTCCAGTGTTAACTTTGACTGATTTTCATTGTTCACTGTTATTGCTGTCCAATGTTCACTGTTAGTGGTTCCATTGTTCACTCTTACTGGTTTCCAGTGTTCATTGTTACTGGTTTCCAGTGTTCACTGTGATTGATTTCCAGTGTTCACCGTTACTAGTTTCCAGTGATCATACTGACTGATTTCCAGTGTTCACTCTTACTGTATTCCAGTGTTCACAGTGACTAATTTCCAGTGCTCACTGTTACTACTATCCAGTGTTCACTGTGATTGATTTCCAGTGTTCACTGTTAGTGATTTCCAGTGTTCACTTTGATTGATTTCCAGTGTTCACATTTATTGGTGTCCAGTGTTAACTGCTACTAGATTACAGTATTAATTGTTTCTGATTTCCAGTGTTCACTGTTACTGGTTTCCAGTGTTCACTGTGACTGATTTCCAGTGTTCACTGTTATTACTTCCAGTGTTCACTGTTAATGGTTTCCAGAGTTCACTCAACTGATTTCCTGTGTTCACTGTTACTGCTTTCCAGTGTTCACTGTTACTGGGTTCCAGTGTTCACTGTGACTATTGTCCAGTTTTTACTGTTATTGGTTTCCAGTGTTCACATTCGCTTGTTTTCTTTGTTCATTGTAACTGGTTTCCTATGTTAATTTTTATTGGATTCCTGTGTTCACTGCTGATCATTTCCAATGTTCACTGTGCTTGGTTACCAGTGTACACTTTTGCTTGGTGCCAGTGTTCACTGTATCTGATTTCCAGTGTTCACTGATGCTGGTTTCCATTATTCACTGTGATTCATTTCCAGTGTTCAATGTTTTTGGATTCCAGTGTTCACTATTACTGGTTTCCAGTGTTCACTGTGACTGATTTCCAGTGTTCACTGTTATTGGTGTCCAGTGTTCAAACTTACTGGTTTCCAGAGTTCATTGCTACTGGTTTCCAGTGTTCGCTATCACTGGTTTCCAGTGTTCACTGTTACTGGTTTCCATTGTTCATAGTTACTGTTGTTCAGTGTCCACTTTTACTAGATTCCAGTGTTCACTGTTATTGGTTTCCAGTATTCACTGTTGCTGGTTTCCACTGCTCATTGTTACTGATTACTCGTGTACACTGTTCCTGGATTCCAATGTTCACAGTTTATGTAATCCAGTGTTCACTGTTACTGGTACCCAGCTTTTGCTGTTACTAGATTTTATTGTTCATTGTTACTGGATTCCAGTGTTCTCTGTTGCTGGTTGCCAGTGTTAACTTTGTCTGATTTCCATTGTTCACTGTTATTGGTGTCCAGTGTTCACTGTTAGTGGTTTCCAGTGTTCACTCTTACTTGTTTCCAGTGTTCATTGTTACTGGTTTCCAGTGTTCACTGTTACTGGTTTCCATTGTTCATAGTTATTGTTGTTCAGTGTCCACTTTTACTAGATTCCAGTGTTCACTGTTATTGGTTTCCAGTATTCACTGTTGCTGGTTTCCACTGCTCATTGTTACTGATTACTCGTGTACACTGTTCCTGGATTCCAATGTTCACAGTTTATGTTATCCAGTGTTCATTGTTACTGGTACCCAGCTTTTGCTGTTACTAGATTTTATTGTTCATTGTTACTGGATTCCAGTGTTCTCTGTTGCTGGTTGCCAGTGTTAACTTTGTCTGATTTCCATTGTTCACTGTTATTGGTGTCCAGTGTTCACTGTTAGTGGTTTCCAGTGTTCACTCTTACTGGTTTCAAGTGTTCATTGTTACTGGTTTCCAGTGTTCACTGTGATTGATTTCCAGTGTTCACTGTTGTTGGTGTCCAGTGTTCACAGTTACTGGTATCCAGAGTTCAATGTTCCTGGTTTCCAGTGTTCACTGTCACTGGTTTCCAGTGTTCACTTTTACTGGTTTCCCGTGTTCACTGTTACTGCTTTCCAGTGTTCAGAGTTAATTTTGTTCTCTGTTCACTTTTACTAGGTTCCAGTGTTCACTGTTATTGGTTTGCAGTGTTCACTTTTATTGATTTCCAGTGTTCACATTTATTGGTGTCCAGTGTTAACTGCTAGTAGATTCCAGTATTAACTGTTACTGATTTCCAGTGTTCACTGTTACTGGTTTCCAGTGTTCACTGTGACTGATTTCCAGTGTTCACTGTTATTGCTTTCCAGTGTTCATTGTTACTTACTTCCAGTGTTCACTGTTAATGGTTTCCAGTGTTCACTCTGACTGATTTCCAGTGTTCACTGTTACTGCTTTCCAGTGTTCACTCTTATTGGGTTCCAGTGTTCACTGTGACTCATGTCCAGCTTTTACTGTTATTGGTTTCCAGTGTTCGCATTTGCTGGTTTTATTTGTTCATTGTTGCTGGTTTCCTGTGTTAATTTTTATTGGATTCCAGTGTTCACAGTTGATCATTTCCAATATTCACTGTGACTGATTTCCAGTGTTCACATTTGCTTTGTTCCAGTGTTCACTGTATCTGATTTCCAGTGTTCACTGTTATTGCTTTCCAGTGTTCATTGTTACTTACTTCCAGTGTTCACTGTTAATTGTTTCCAGTTTTCACTCTGACTAGTTTCCAGTGTTCACTGTGGCTGAATTCTAGTGTTCACTGTTGCTGATTTCTTGTGTTTGCTGTTCCTAGATTTTTGTGTTCATTCTTACTGATTTCCAGTCTTCACTGTTACTGATTTCCAGTGCTCACTGTTGCTGGTTTCCAGTGTTCACATTTACTGGCTTCCTGTGTTTACTGTTACTGGATTCCAGTGTTCGCTGTTACTAGATTTTAGTGTTCATGGTTGCTGTTTTCCAGTCTTCACTGTTACTGGGTTCCAGTGTTCACTGTGACTATTGTCCAGTTTTTACTGTTATTGGTTTCCAGTGTTCACATTCGCTTGTTTTCTTTGTTCATTGTTGCTGGTTTCTTGTGTTTATTTTATTGGATTCCAGTTTTCACTGCTGATCATTTCCAATGTTCACTGTGCTTGATTTCCAGTGTTCACTTTTGCTTGGTGCCAGTGTTCACTGTATCTGAATTCCATTGTTCACTGATGCTGGTTTCCAGTATTCACTGTGATTGATTTACAGTGTTCAATGTTACTGGAGTCCAGTGTTCACTGTTACTGGTTTCCAGTGTTCACTGTGACTGATTTCCAGTGTTCACTCTTATTGGTGTCCAGTGTTCACTCTTACTGGTTTCCAGAGTTCATTTTTACTGGTATCCAGTGTTCGCTATCACTGGTTTCCAGTGTTCACTGTTACTGGTTTCCAGTGTTCATAGATATTGTTGTTCAGTGTTCACTTTTACTAGATTCCAGTGTTCACTCTTATTGGTTTCCAGTATTCACTGTTGCTGGTTTCCACTGCTCATTGTGACTGATTACCCGTGTAAACTGCTCCTGGATTCCAGTGCTCACAGTTTATGTTATCCAGTGTTCACTGTTACTGGTACCCAGCTTTTGCTGTTACTAGATTTTATTGTTCATTGTTACTGTATTCCAGTGTCCACTGTTGCTGGTTTCCAGTGTTAACTTTGTCTGAATTCCATTGTTCGCTGTTATTGGTGTCCAGTGTTCACTGTTCGTGGTTTCCATTGTTCACTCTTACTGATTTCCAGTGTTCATTGTTACTGGTTTCCAGTGTTCACTGTGATTGATTTCCACTGTTCACCATTACTAGTTTCCAGTGATCACACTGACTGATTTCCAGTGTTCACTCTTACTGTATTCCAGTGTTCACTGTGACTAATTTCCAGTGCTCACTGTTATTACTTTCCAGTGTTCACTGTGATTGATTTCCAGTGTTTCCTGTTATTGGATTCCATTGTTCACTGTTAGTGGTTTCCAGTGTTCACTCTTACTGGTTTCCAGTGTTCATTGTTACTGGTTTCCAGTGTTCACTGTGATTGATTTCCAGTGTTCACTGTTGTTGGTGTCCAGTGTTCACAGTTACTGTTTTCCAGAGTTCACTGTTACTTGTTTCCATTGTTCACTGTCACTGGTTTCCAATGTTCACTGTTGCTTGTTTCCAGTGTTCACTGTTACTGCTTTCCAGTGTTCACAGTTATTGTTTCTCACTGTTCACTTTTACTAGATTCCAGTGTTCACTGTTATTGGTTTCCAGTATTCACTCTTACTGGTTTCCAGAGTTCATTTTTACTGGTATCCTGTGTTCGCTATCACTGGTTTCCAGTGTTCACTCTTGCTGGTTTCCAGTGTTCATTGATATTGTTGTTCAGTGTTCACTTTTACTAGATTCCAGTGTTCACTCTTATTGGATTCCAGTATTCACTGTTGCTGGTTTCCACTGCTCATTGTGACTGATTACCCGTGTAAACTGTTCCTGGATTCCAGTGTTCACAGTTTATGTTATCCAGTGTTCACTGTTACTGGTACCCAGCTTTTGCTGTTACTAGATTTTATTGTTCATTGTTACTGGATTCCAGTGTCCACTGTTGCTGGTTTCCAGTGTTAACTTTGTCTGAATTACATTGTTCGCTGTTATTGGTGTCCAGTGTTCACTGTTAGTGGTGTCCATTGTTCACTCTTACCGGTTTCCAGTGTTCATTGTTACTGGTTTCCAGTGTTCACTGTGATTGATTTCCAGTGTTCTCCGTTAATAATTTCCAGTGATCACACTGACTGATTTCCAGTGTTCACTCTTACTGTATTCCAGTGTTCACTGTGACTAATTTCCAGTGCTCACTGTTACTACATTCCAGTGTTCACTGTGATTGATTTCCAGTGTTTCCTGTTATTGGATTCCAGTGTTCACTGTTAGTGGTTTCCAGTGTTCACTCTTACTGGTTTCCAGTGTTCATTGTTACTGGTTTCCAGTGTTCACTGTGATTGATTTCCAGTGTTCGCTGTTGTTGGTGTCCAGTGTTCACAGTTACTGTTTTCCAGAGTTCACTGTTACTTGTTTCCAGTTTTCACTGTCACTGGTTTCCAGTGTTCACTGTTGCTGGTTTCCAGTGTTCACTGTTACTGCTTTCCAGTTTTCACAGTTATTGTTTCTCACTGTTCACTTTTACTAGATTCCAGTGTTCACTGTTATTGGTTTCCAGTATTCACTGTTGCTGGTTTCCAGTGCACATTGTGATTGATTACACGTGTAATCTGTTCCTGGATTCCTGTGTTCACAGTTTCTGTTATCCAGTATTCATTGTTACTGGTACGCAGCTTTTGCTGTTACTAGATTTTATTGTTCATTGTTGCTGGATTCCAGTGTTCTCTGTTGCTGGTTTCCAGTGTTAACTTTGACTGATTTTCATTGTTCACTGTTATTGCTGTCCAATGTTCACTGTTAGTGGCTTCCATTGTTCTCTCTTACTGGTCTCCAGTGTTCATTGTTACTGGTTTCCAGTGTTCACTGTGATTGATTTCCAGTGTTCACCGTTACTTGTTTCCAGTGATCACACTGACTGATTTCCAGTGTTCACTCTTACTGTATTCCAGTGTTCACTGTGACTAATTTCCAGTGCTCACTGTTACTACTATCCAGTGTTCACTGTGATTGATTTCCAGTGTTCACTGTTGGTGGTTTCCAGTGTTCACTTTGATTGACTTCCAGTGTTCACATTTATTGGTGTCCAGTGTTAACTGCTACTAGATTCCAGTATTAATTGTTTCTGATTTCCAGTGTTCACTGTTACTGGTTTCCAGTGTTCACTGTGACTGATTTCCAGTGTTCACTGTTATTGCTTTCCAGAGTTCAATGTTACTTACTTCCAGTGTTCACTGTTAATGGTTTCCAGTGTTCACTCTGACTGATGTCCAGTGTTCACTGTTACTGCTTTCCAGTGTTCACTCTTACTGGGTTCCAGTGTTCACTGTGACTCATGTCCAGTTTTTACTGTTATTGGTTTCCAGTGTTCGCATTTGCTGGTTTTCTTTGTTCATTGGTACTGGTTTCCTGTGTTAATTTTTATTGGATTCCAGTGTTCACTGTTGATCATTTCCAATGTTCACTGTGACTGATTTCCAGTGTTCACTATTGCTTGGTTCCAGTGTTCACTGTATCTGATTTCCAGTGTTCACTGTTGCTGGTTTCCAGTATTCACTGTGACCGATTTCAAGTGTTCAATGTTACTGGATTCCAGTGCTCACTGTTACTGGTTTCCAGTGTTCACTGTGACTAATTTCCAGTGCTCACTGTTATTGGTGTTCAGTCTTCACTGTTACTGGTTCCCAGAGTTCACTGTTACTGGTTTCCAGTGTTCACTGTTGCTGGTTTCCAGTGTTCACAGTTACTAGTTTCCAGTGACCACACTGACTGATTTCCATTGTTCACTCTTACTGGATTCCAATGTTCACTGTGACTAATTTCCAGGGCTCACTGTTACTAGTTTCCAGTGTTCACTGTGACTGATTTCCAGTGTTCACTGTTATTGGATTCCATTGTTCACTGTTGTTGGTTTCCAGTGTTCACTTTGACTGATTTCCAGTGTTCACATTTATTGGTGTCCAGTGTTAACTGCTGCTAGATTCCAGTTTTGACTGTGAATGATTTCCAGTGTTGATTTTGACTGATTTCCAGTGTTCACAGTTATTGGTGTACAGGGATCACTGTTACTAGATTCCAGTATTTATTTTGACTGATTTCCAGTGTTCATTGTTATTGCTTTCCAGTGTTCACTGTTACTGATTTCCAGTGTTCACTTTTACTGGTTTCCAGTGTTCACTGGGACTGATTTCCAGTGTTCACTGTTGCTGCTTTCCAGTGTTCACTCTTACTGGGTTCCAGTGTTCACTGTGACTGATTTCCAGTTTTTACTGTTATTGGTTTCCAGTGTTCACATTTGCTGGTTTTCTTTGTGCATTGTTACTTGCTTCCAATGTTAATTTTTATTGGATTCCAGTGTTCACTGTTGATCATTTCCAATGTTCACTGTGACTGATTTCCAGTGTTCACTGTTGCTGGTTTCCAGTATTCACTGTTGGTGGTTTCCAGTGTTCACTTTGATTGATTTCCATTGTTCACATTTGTTGGTGTCCAGTGTTAACTGCTACTAGATTCCAGTATTAATTGTTTCTGATTTCCAGTGTTCACTGTTACTGGTTTCCAGTGCTCACTGTTGCTGATTTCCAGTGTTCACTGTTTCTGGTTTCCAGTATTCACTGTGACCGATTTCAAGTGTTCAATGTTACTGGATTCCAGTGCTCACTGTTACTGGTTTCCAGTGTTCACTGTGACTGATTTCCAGTGTTCACTGTTATTGGTGTCCAGTCTTCACTGTTACTGGTTCCCAGAGTTCACTGTTACTGGTTTCCAGTGTTCACTGTTGCTGTTTTCCAGTGTTCACAGAAACTAGTTTCCAGTGACCACACTGACTGATTTCCAGTGTTCACTCTTACTGGATTCCAATGTTCACTGTGACTAATTTCCAGGGCTCACTGTTACTAGTTTCCAGTGTTCACTGTGACTGATTTCCAGTGTTCACTGTTATTGGATTCCATTGTTCACTGTTGTTGGTTTCCAGTGTTCACTTTGACTGATTTCCAGTGTTCACATTTATTGGTGTCCAGTGTTAACAGCTGCTAGATTCCAGTATTGACTGTGACTGATTTCCAGTGTTCATTTTGACTGATTTCCAGGTTTCACAGTTATTGGTGTACAGGGATCACTGTTACTAGATTCCAGTATTTATTGTGACTGATTTCCAGTGTTCATTGTTATTGCTTTCCAGTGTTCACTGTTACTGATTTCCAGTGTTCACTTTTACTGGTTTCCAGTGTTCACTGTGACTGATTTCCAGTGTTCACTGTTACTGCTTTCCAGTGTTCAATCTTACTGGTTTCCAGTGTTCACTGTGACTGATTTACAGTTTTTACTGTTATTGTTTTCCAGTGTACGCAGTTGCTGGTTTTCTTTGTTCATTGTTACTGGTTTCTGTTGTTTATTGTATTGAATTCCAGTGTTCACTGTTGCTCATTTCCAATGTTCACTGTGACTGGTTTCCAGTGTTCACGGTTGCTGGTTTCCTGTGTTCACTGTAACTGAATTCCATTATTCACTGTTACTGGATTCTAGTGTTCACTGTTATTGCTTTCCAGTGTTCACAGTTTCAGGTTTCCAGTGTTCACTGTTATTGGTTTCCAGTGTTCACTGTGACTGGTTTCCAGTGATCTCAGTTATTGGTGTTCAGTGTTCACTGTTACTAGATTCCAGTGTTTACTGTAATTGGATTCCAGTATTCACTGTTGCTGGTTTCCAGTGTTCATTGTGACTGATTACCCAAGTACACTGTTCCTGGATTCCAGTACGATAGCAAAATACTGCGGATGTTGGAAATCCAAAATAACAACAGAAAATGCTGGAAAAAATCAGAAATTCGAGTTGATGTTTCGGGTCGAACCGTTCTGCAAAACTTGGAAGAAAAGATAGATCAGAGGCAGGGCTGCAATCGGACAAAAGAATAAAAGAAACAAAAGAAGTAAAAAAGAGACAATTAAAGGTATTAGAAGCTAGACGAGATGGTAATAGGCTGAGATTAGATGTAAATTGTACTGGCAGGGCAAGTGATAGCTGCCAGGTGTGAGAGAGAAACAAAAGGAAAGGGGGGGGAGGAGTGGAAAAATTACAAGAAAAAATGAAATAGGGGCTGAGGTTATGATCTGAAATTGTTGAATTCGATATTGAGTCTGGAAGGCTGCAGAGTGCCTAATCGGAAGATGAGGTGCTGTTCTTCAAATTTACGTTGAGCTTCCGTGGAACAATACAAGAGGTCAAGGACGGTGAGGTCCGAGTGGGAATGGAGCAGTAAATTAAAATGACAGGCGAATGGAAGCTCGGGGTCACACTTACAGACTGAACGGAGGTGTTCCACAAAGCTGCGTTTGGTCTCCCCAATGTAGAGGAGACCGCATCGTGAGCAGTGAATGCAGTATACTAGATTGCGAGAAGTACAAGTAAATCACTGTTTCACCTGGAAGTGGTGTTTGGGGCCCTGGACAGTGGGAAGGGGGAGGTATAGGGGCAGGTGTTACATCTCCTCTGCTTGCACGGGAAGGTGCCAGGCGAAGGGGAAGGTCTGTTTGGGGTGATAGAGGAGTGGACTAGGGTGTCTTGGAGGGAGCAGTCCCTGCGGAATGCTGAAAGTGGAGGGGAGGGGAAGATACATTTGGTGGTGGGATCACTTTGGAGGTAGCGGAAATGCTGGAGGATGATCCGTTGAATGTGGAGGCTGGTGGGGTGAAAGGTGAGGACAAGGGGAACCCTATCGTGGTTCCGGGAGGGAGGGGCAGGGGTGAGGGCAGAAGTGTGGGAGATAGAACTGACACGGTCGAGGGCAGTGTCAATCAAGGTAGAGGGAAATCCTCGGTTGCGGAAAAAGGAAGACATGTCTGAAGCACTGGTGTGGAAGGTGGCATCGTCAGAGCAGATACGGCGGAGATGGAGAAACTGGGAGAATGGAATAGAGTCCTTACAGGAAGCGGTGTTGGAGGAAGTGTAGTCCAGGTAGCTGTGGGAGTCAGTGGGCTTGTAGTGAATATTGTTCGATAATCTATCCCCAGAGATGGAGATGGAGAAGTCGAGGAAGGGAAGGGAAGAATCAGAGATGGACCATGTGAAGGTGAGGGAAGGGTGGAAATTGGAGGCAAAGTGAATGAAATTGTCAAGTTCGGGACGAGAGCAGGAAACGGCTCCGATACAGTCATCAATGTATCGGAAAAAGAGGTGAGGGAGGGGACCCGAGTAGGACTGGAACAAAGATTGTTCCACATAGCCCACGAAAAGGCAGGCATAGCTAGGACCCATGCGGGTACCCATGGCAACACCTTTGATTTGGAGGAAATGAGTGGAGTTAAAGGAGCAGTTGTTCAATGTGAGAACAAGTTCAGCCAGGTGGAGGAGGGTGGTGGTGGATGGGGACGGGTCGGGCCTCTGTTCAAGGAAGAAGCGGAGCGCCCTCAGGCCATCCAGGTGGGGGATGGAGGTGTAGAGGGATTGTACGTCCATGGTGAAAAGGAAGCGGTTGGGGCCAGGAAACTGGAAACTGTTAAAGTGGCGGAGGGCGTCTGATGAGTCGCGGATGTAGGTGGGAAGAGACTGGACAAGGGGAGAAAGGATAGTCAAGATAGGAAGAGCTAAGTTCCGTGGGGCAAGAACAGGCTGAAACGATGGGTCTACCAGGCCAGTCCTGTTTCCAGCTTCTAATACCTTTTTTGTCTCTTTTTTACTTCTTTTGTTTCTTTTATTCTTTTGTCCGATCGCAGCCCTGCCTCCGATCTATCTTTTCTTTCCAGTTGTGAAGAAGGGTTCGACCCGAATCATCAACTCGAATTTCTGTCCACGGATGTTGCCTGACCTGTTGAGTTTTCCAGCATTTTCTGTTGTTATCCTAGATTCCAGTGTTCACTTTTTCTGGTATCCAGTGTTCACTGTTACTGGTACACAGCTGTCACTGTTACTAGGTTTTATTGTTCATTGTTACTGGATTCCCGTGTGCTCTGTTGCTGGTTTCCAGTGTTAATTTTGACTGATTTCCATTGTTCATTGTGATTGTTGTCCAGTGTTCACTGTTACTGGTTTCCAGTGTTCACTGTGACTGATTTCCAGTGTTCACTGTTATTGGTGTCCAGTGTTCACTGTTACTGGTTTCCAGTGTTCATGGTTACTGGTTTCCAGTGTTCACTGTCACTGGTTTCCAGAATTCACTGTTGCTGGTTTCCAGTGTTCACCGTTACTGGTTTCCAGTGATCACTGTGACTGTTTTACAGTCTTCACTGCTACTGTAATCCAGTGTTCACAGTGACTAACTTCCAGTGCTCAATGTTACTGGTTTCCAGTGTTCACTGTGACTAATTTCCAGCGCACACGGTTACTGGTTTCCAGTGTTCACTGTGACTGATTTCTATTGTTCACTGTTATTGGATTCCAGTGTTCACTGTTGTTGTTTTCCATTGTTCACTGTGACGGATTTCCAGTTTTTACTGTTATTGTTTTCCAGTGTACACAGTTGCTGGTTTTCTTTATTCATTGTTACTGGTTCCTGTTGTTTATTGTTATTGAATTCCAGTGTTCACTGTTGCTCGTTTCCAATGTTCACTGTGACTGATTTCCAATGTTCACGGTTGCTGGTTTCCAGTGTTCACTGTAACTGAATTCCGTTGTTCACTCTTACTGGTTTCCAGTGTTCACTGTGACTGATTTCCAGTTTTTCCTGTTATTGTTTTCCAGTGTACACAGTTGCTGGTTTTCGTTGTTCATTGTTACTGGTTTCTGTTTTTTATTGTTATTGAAGTCCAGTGTTCACATCTGCTGGTCTCCAGTGTTCACTGTGACTGATTTCAACTGTTCACTGTTACTGCTATCCTGTGTTCACTGCTACTGGTTTCCAATGTTCGCTGTTACTAGATTTTATCGTTCATTTTTACTGGATTCAGGTGCTCACTGTTGCTGTTTTCCTGTGTTCCCTGTCATTGATTTCCAGTGTGCACTGCTATTGGTGTCCAGTGTTCACTGTTACTAGATTCCAGTATTCATTGTGACCGATTTCCAGTGTTCACTGATACTGGTTTCCAGTGCTCACAGTTACTGGTTTCCAGTGCTCACTGTTACTGAGTTCCAGTGTTCACTGTTACTGATTTCCAGTGTTCACTGTGACTCGTTTCCAGTGTTCACTGTTGCTGGTTTCTATTATTCACTGTGTCTGATTTCCCATGTTCACTGTTCCTGGATTCCAGTGTTCACTGTTGCTGGTGTCCTGTGTTCACTGTGACTGATTTCCACTGTTCACTGCTGTTGGTTCCCAATGTTCACTGTGACTGATTTCAACTGTTCACTGTTACTGCTTTCCTGTGTTCACTGCTACTGGTTTCCAGCATTTGCTATTACTAGATTTTATTGTTCATTGTTACTGGATTCAGGTGCTCACTGTTGCTGATTTCCTGTGTTCCCTGTGACTAATTTGCAGTGTGCACTGCTATTGATGTCCAGTGTTCACTTTTACTAGATTCCAGTATTCACTGTTACTGATTTCCAGAGTTCACTGTTACTGGTTTACAGTGTTCACTGTGACTCGTTTCCAGTGTTCACTGTTGCTGGATTACAGTGTTCACTTTTGCTGGTTTCCGGTGTTCACTGTTACTAGATTCCAGTATTCACTGTTGCATGGATTCCAGTGTTCACTGTGGCAGGTTCCTAGTGTTCACCGTTGCTGGTTTCCAGTGTTCACTTTTACTGGATTCTAGTATTCACAGTGACTGATTTCCATTGTTCACGTTTGCTGGATTCCAGTGTTCACTGTGACTGATTTCCAGTGTTCACAGTTATTGGTGTCCAATGTTAACTGCTATGACATTCCAGTATTCATTGTGACTGTTTTCCAGTGTTCACTCTGACAGGTTTCCAGTGTGCACATTTGTTGGTGTCCAGTGTTCAGTGTTACTAGATTCTAGTATTCATTGTGACCGATTTCCAGTGTTCACTGTTACTGGTTTCCAGCGTTCACTGTTACTGTTTTCCAGTGTTCACTGTTACTGGATTCCACTCTTCACTGTTATTGGTTTCCAGTGTTCGCAGTAGCTGGTTTCCAGTGTTCACTGTTACTGGTTTCCTGTGTTCACGGTTACTGGCTTCCAGTGTTCACTGTTACTTGTTTCCAATGTTCACAGTAACTTGATTTTAGTGTTCCTTGTTAATGGATTCCAGTGTTCACTATTACTGCTTTCGATTGTTCACTGCTACTGGTTTCTAGTGTTCACGGTTACTGGTTTCCAGTGTTCACAGTTACTGGTTTCCAGTGTTAACTGCTACTAGATTCCAGTATTCACTGTGACTGATTTCCAGTGTTCACTCTTACTGGCTTCCAGTGTTCACTGTGACTGATTTCCAGTTTTTACTGTTATTGTTTTCCAGTGTACACAGCTGCTGGTTTTCTTTGTTCATTGTTACTGGTTTCTGTTGTTTATTGTTATTGAATTCCAGTGTTCACTGTTGCTCATTTCAAATGTTCACTGTGACTGATTTCCAGTGTTCACGGTTGCTGGTTTCCAGTGTTCACTGTAACTAAATTCCAGTGTTCACTCTTACTGGTTTCCTGTGTTCACTGTGACTGATTTACAGTGTTTACTGTTGCTGGTTTCCAGTGTTCACTGTGACTGATTTCAAGTGTTCACTGTTACTGGTTTCCAGTGTTTACTGTTACTGGGTTCCCACGTTCGATGTTACTAGATGTTATTGTTCATTGTTACTGGATTCAGGTGTTCTCTGTTGCTGGTTTCCAGTGTTCACTGTGGCTGATTTCCAGTGTTCACTGTATTGGTGTCCAGTGTTCACTTTTACTGTTTTTCAGTGTTCACTGTCGCTGGTTTCCAGTGCTCAATATTACTGGTTTCCAGTGTTCACTGTTGCTGATTTCCAGTTTTCACTGTTGCTGGATTCCAGTTTTCACTGTGTCTGATTTCAAGTGCTCAATGTTACTGGTTCCCAGTGTTCACTGTTACTGGTTTCCAGTGCTCGCTGTTACTAGATTTTATTGTTCATTGTTAGTGGATTCAGGAGTTCTCTGTTGCTGGTTTCCAGGGTTCACTGTGACTGATTTTCTTTGTTCACTGTTATTGTTGTCCAGTGTTCACTGTTACTGTTGTCCAGTGTTCACTGTCGCTGGTTTCCAGTGTTCACTCTTTCTGGTTTCCAGTGCTCACTGTTGCTGGTTTCCAGTGTTCACTGTTGCTGATTTCCAGTTTTCAGTGTTGCTGGTTTCCAGTGTTCACTTTTGCAGGTATCCGGTGTTCAATGTTACTAGATTACAGTGCTCACTGTTGCTGGTTTCCAGTATTCACTGTGACTGATTTCCAGTGTTCAATGTAACTGGATTCCAGTGTTCATTGTTACTGGTTTCCAGTGTTCAATGTGACTGATTTCCAGTGTTCACTGTTATTGGTGTCCAGTGTTCACACTTACTGTTTTCCAGAGTTCAATGTTACTGGTTTCTAGTGTTCACTATCACTGGTTTCCAGTGTTCACTATTGCTGGTTTCCAGTGTTCACAGTTATTGTTGTTCAGTATTCACTTTTCCTAGATTCCAGTGTTCACAGTTTGTGGTTTCCAGTGTTCACTCGTACTTGTTTCCAGTATTCATTGTTACTGTTTTCCAGTGTTAACAATAACTGGTTTCCAGTGTTAACTGCTACTAGAATCCAGTGTTCACTGTGACTGATTTCCAGTTTTCACTTTGACTGATTTCCAATGTTCACAGTTATTGGTCTCCAGTGTTCACTGTTACTAGATTCCAGGATTCATTGTGACTGATTTCCAATGTTCACTGTAACTGCTTTCCATTGCTGTCTGTTGCTGATTTCCAGTGTTCACTGTTACTGCTTTCCAGTGTTCACTGTGACTGATATCTAGTGCTCACTGTTACTGGTTTCCAGTGTTCACTCTTCCTGTTTTCCAGTGTTCACTGTGACTGAATTCCAGTTTTTACTGTTATTGGTTTCCAGTGTTCGCAGTTGCTGGTTTTCTTTGTTCATTGTTACTGGTTTCCAGTGTTTATTGTTATTGAATTCCAGTGTTCACTGTTGCACATTTCCAATGCTCACTGTGACTAATTTCCAGTGTTCATGGTTGCTGGTTTCCTGTGTTCACTGTAACTGAATTCCATTGTTCACTGTTACTGCATTCCTGTGGGCACTGTTATTGGTTTCCAGTGTTCGCCGATGCTGGTTTCCAGTGTTCACTCTTACTGGTTGCCAGTGCTCACTGTGACTGATTTCCAGAGATCACTGTTAAAGGATCCCAGTGTTCAATGTTATTGGTTCCCAGTGTTCACTGTTACTGGTTTCCAGTGATCACAGTTATTGGCGTTCAGTGTTCACATTTATTAGATTCCAGTGCTCACAATCATTGGTTTCCAATATTCACTGCTGCTGGTTTCCAGTGCTCATTGTGACTGATTACCAATGTACACTGTTCCTGGATTCCAGTGTTCACTGTTTCTGGTATCCAGTGTTCACTGTTACTGCTTTCCAGTGTTCACTGTGACTGATATCTAGTGCTCACTGTTACTGGTTTCCAGTGTTCACTCTTACTGTTTTCCAGTGTTCACTGTGACTGAATTCCAGTTTTTACTGTTATTGGTTTCCAGTGTTCGCAGTTGCTTGTTTTCTTTGTTCATTGTTACTGGTTTCCAGTGTTTATTGTTATTGAATTCCAGTGTTCACTGTTGCCCATTTCCAATGCTCACTTTGACTAATTTCCAGTGTTCAAGGTTGCTGGTTTCCTGTGTTCACTGTAACTGAATTCCATTGTTCTCTGTTACTGTATTCCTGTGGTCACTGTTATTGGTTTCCAGTGTTCGCAGTTGCTGGTTTTCAGTGTTCACTCTTACAGGTTTCCAGTGCTCACTGTGACTGGTTTCCAGAGATCACTGTTAAAGGATCCCAGTGTTCACTGTTATTGGTTTCCAGTGTTCAATCTTTCTGGTATCCAGTATTCACTGTTACTGGAACCCAGCTTTTGCTGTTACTAGATTTTATTGTTCATTGTTAGTGGTTTCCAGTGTTCTCTGTTGCTTGTTTCCAGTGTTAACTTTGACTGATTTCCATTGTTCACTGTTATCGGTGTCCAGAGCTCACTGTTACTGGTTTCCAGTGTTCACTGTCACTGGTTTCCAGTGCTCACTGTTGCTGGTTTCCACTGTTCACCGTTACTAGTTTCCAGTGATCACACTGACTAATTTCCAGTGTTCACTCTTACTGGAATCCAGTGTTCACTGTGACTAATTTCCAGTGCTCACCGTTACTACTTTCCAGTATTCACTGCGATTGATTTCCAGTGTTTACTGTTATTGGATTCCAGTGTTCACTGTTGTTGGTTTCCAGTGTTCACTTTGATTGATTTCCAGTGTTCACATTTATTGGTGTCCAGTGTTAACTGCTACTAGATTCCAGTATTAACTGTGACTGATTTCCAGTGTTAATTTTGACTGATTTCCGGTGTTCACTGTTATTGCTGTGCCGTGTTCGCTGTTAATAGATTCCAGTATTTATTGTGACCGATTTCCAGTGTTCACTGTTATTGCTTTCCAGTGTTCACTTTTACTGATTTCCAGAGTTCACTGTTAATGGTTTCCAGTGTTCACTGTTACTGCTTTCCAGTGTTCACTCTTATTGGGTTCCAGTGTTCACTGTGACTCATGTCCAGTTTTTACTGTTATTGGTTTCCAGTGTTCGCATTTGCTGGTTTTCTTTGTTCATTGTCACTGGTTTCCCGTGTTAATTTTTTTTGGTTCCAGTGTTCACTGTTGATCATTTCCAATGCTCACTGTGACTGATTTCCAGTGTTCACTTCTGCTTGGCTCCAGTGTTCACTGTATCTGATTTCCAGTGTTAAATGTTGGTGGTTTCCAGTATTCACTTTGACTGATTTCCAGTGTTCAATGTTACTGGATTCCAGTTTTCACTGTTACTGGTTTCCAGAGTTCACTGTTACTGGTTTCCAGTGTTCACTTTTGCTGGTTTCCAGTGTTCACTATTTCTGGTTTCCAGTGTTCATCATTACTAGTTTCCAATGATCACACTGAATGATTTCCAGTGTTCACTCTTACTGGATTCCACTGTTCACTGTGACTAATTTGCAGTGCTCACTGTTACTAGTTTCCTGTGATCACTGTGACTGATTTCCAGTGATCACTGTTATTGGATTCCAGTGTTCACTGTTGTTGGTTTCCAGTGTTCACTTTGACTGATTTCCAGTGTTCACATTTATTGGTGTCCAGTGTTAACTGCTACTAGATTCCAGTATTGACTGTGATTGATTTCCAGTGTTCATTTTGACTGATCACCAGTGTTCACAATTATTGGTGTACAGTGTTCACTGTTACTGATTTGCAGTGTTCACTGTTATTGTTTTCCAGTGTTCACTGTGACTGATTTCCAGTGTTCACTGTTACTGCTTTCCAGTGTTCACTCTTACTGGGTTCCAGTTTTCAGCATGACTGATGTCCAGTTTTTACTGTTATTGGTTTCCAGTGTTCGCATTTGCTGGTTTTCTTTGTTCATTGTTACTGGTTTCCCGTGTTACTTTTTGTTGGTTTCCAGTTTTCACTGTTGATCATTTCCAATGTTCACTGTGACTGATTTCCAGTGTTCAATTTTGCTTGGTTCCAGTGTTCTCTGTATCTGATTTCCAGTGTTTAATGTTGCTGGTTTCCAGTATTCACTGTGACAGATTTCCAGTGTTCAATGTTACTGGATTCCAGTGTTCACTGTTAATGGTTTCCAATGTTCACTGTTACTGGTTTCCAGAGTTCACTGTTACTGGTTTCCAGTGTTCAGTTTTGCTGGTTTCCAGTGTTCACTGTTTCTGGCTTACAGTATTCATCGTTACTAGTTTCCAGTGATCACACTGACTGATTTCCATTGTTCACTCTTACTGGATTCCACTGTTCACTGTGACTAATTTCCAGTGGTCACTGTTACTAGCTTCCAGTGTTCACTGTGACTGATTTCCAGTGTTCACATTTATTGGTGTCCAGTGTTAACTGCAGCTAGATTCCAGTATTGACTGTGACTGATTTCCAGTGTTCAGAATTATTGGTGTACAGTGTTCACTGTTGCTGATTTGCAGTGTTCACTGTTATTGGTTTCCAGTGTTCGATGTGACTGATTTCCAGTGTTCACTGTTATTGCTTTCCAGTGTTCACTGTTACTGATTACCAGTGTTCACTGTTAATGGTCTCCAGTGTTCACTGTGACTGATTTGCAGTGTTCACTGTTATTGGTTTCCAGTGTTCAATGTGACTGATTTCCAGTGTTCACTGTTATTGCTTTCCAGTGTTCACTGTTACTGATTTCCAGTATTCACTGTTACTGCTTTCCAGTGTTCACTCTTACTGGTTTCCAGTGTTGACTGTGACTCATGTCCAGTTTTTACTGTTATTGGCTCCCAGTGTTCACATTTGCTGGTTTTCTTTGTTCATAGTTACTCATTTCCAGTGATAATTATTATTGGATTCCAGTGTTCACTGTTGATCGTTTCCAATTATCACTGTGACTGATTTCCAGTGTTCACTTTTGCTTGGTTCCAGTTTTCACTGTATCTGATTTCCATTGTTCACTGTTGCTGATTTCCAGTATTCACTGTGACTGATTTCCAGTATTCAATGTTACTGGATTCCAGTGTTCAATGTTACTGGATTCCAATGTTCACTGTGACTGTTTCCAGTGTTCACTGTTATTGGTGCCCAGTGCTCACTGTTACTGGTTTCCAGAGTTCACTGTTACTGGCTTCCAGTGTCCACTATCACTGATTTCCTGTGTTCACTGTTGCTGATTTCCAGTGTTCACTGTAACTGAATTTCATTGTTCACTGTTACTGAATTCCTGGGTAATTGTTAATGCTTTCCAGTGTTCGCAGTTGCTGGTTTCCAGTGTTCACACTTACTGGTTTCCAATGCTCACTGTGACTGATTTCCAGTGTTCACTGTTAGTGGATTGCAGTGTTCACTGTTATTGGTTTCCAGTGTTCACTGTTACTGGTTTCCAGTGTTCACTGTTATTGGTGGTCAGTGTTCACTTTTACTAGATTCCAGTGTTCACTGTTATTGGTTTCCAGTATTCACTGTTGCTCGGTTCCAGTGTTCACTGTGACTGATTTCCAGTGTTCACTGTTATTGCTTCCCAGTGTTCAATCTTACTGGGTTCCAGTTTTCACTGTGACTGATTTCCAGTGTTCACATTTATTGGTGTCCAGTGTTAACTGCTACTAGATTCCAGTATTGACTGTGACTGATTTCCAGTGTTCACTTTGACTGATTTCCAGTGTTCACAATTATTGGTGTACAGTGTTCACTGTTACTGTTTTGCAGTGTTCAATGTTATTGGTTGCCAGTGTTCGATGTGACTGATTTCCAGTGTTCACTGCTATTGCTTTCCAGTGTTCACTGTTACTGATTTCCAGTGTTCACTGTCAATTGTTTCCAATGTTCACTGTGACTGATTTGCAGTATTCACTGTTACTGCTTTCCAGTGTTCACTCTTACTGGGTTCCAGTGTTGACTGAGACTCATGTCCAGTTTTTACAGTTATTGGTTCCCAGTGTTTGCAATTTCTGGTTTTTCTTTGTTCATTGTTACTCGTTTCCAGTGATTAGTATTATTGGATTCCAGTGTTCACTGTTGATCGTTTCCAATGTTCACTGTGACTGATTTCCAGTGTTCACTTTTGCTTGGTTCCAGTTTTCACTGTATCTGATTTCCATTGTTCACTGTTGCTGGGTTCCAGTATTCACTGTGACTGATTTCCAGTATTCAATTTTACTGGATTCCAGTGTTCACTGTTGCTGGTTTCCAATGTTCACTGTGATTGTTTCCAGTGTTCATTGTTCTTGGTGTCCAGTGTTCACTGTTACTGGTTTCCAGAGTTCACTGTTACTGGCTTCCAGTGTCCACTATCACTGATTTACAGTGTTCACTGTTGCTGATTTCCAGTGTTCACTGTAACTGAATTCCATTGTTCACTGTTACTGGATTCCTGGGTAACTGTTATTGCTTTCCACTGTTCGCAGTTGCTGGTTTCCAGTGTTCACACTTACTGGTTTCCAGTGCTCACTGTGACTGATTTCCAGTGTTCACTGTTAGTGAATTGCAGTGTTCACTGATATTGGTTTCCAGTGTTCACTGTTACTGGTTTCCAGTGTTCACAGTTATTGGTGGTCAGTGTACACTTTTACTAGATTCCAGTGTTCACTGTTATTGGTTTCCAGTATTCACTGTTGCTCGGTTCCAGTGGTCACTGTGACTGATTTCCAGTGTTCACTGTTACTGCTTTCCTGTGTTCACTCTTACTGTGTTCCAGTTTTCACAGTGACTGAGGTCCAGTTTTTACTGTTATTGTTTTCCAGTGTTCGCATTTGCTAGTTTTCTTTGTTCATTCTTACTGGTTTCCAGTGTTAATTTTTTATTGGATTCCAGTGTTCACTGTTGATCGTTTCCAATGTTCACTCTGACTGATTTCCAGTGTTCACTTTTCCCTGGTTCCAGTGTTCACTGCATCTGATTGCCAGTGTTCACTTTTGCTGTTTGCCAGTATTCGCTGTGACTGATTTCCAATGTTCAATGTTACTGGATTCCAGTGTTCACTGTTACTGGTTTCCAGTGTTCACTGTGACTGATTTCCAGTGTTCAAAGTTATTGGTGTCCAGTGTTCACTGTTACTGGTTTCCAGAGTTCACTGTTACTGGTTTCCAGTGTTCACTATCACAGGTTTCCAGTGTTCACTGTTGCTGGTGTCCAGTGTTCAGTTACTAATTTCCAGTGCTCACTGTTAATAGTTTCCAGATTTTAGTGTGACTGAATTGCAGTGATCACTGTTACTGGATTCCAGTTTTCACTTTTGTTGGTTTCCAGTGTTCGCTTTGAAAGATTTCCAGTGTTCATATTTATTGGTGTACAGTGTTCACTGTTGCTAGATTCCAGTATTTATTGTGACTGGTTTCCAGTGTTCACTGTTACTGCTTTCCACTTTTCACTGTTACTGATATCCAGTGTTCAGTGTTACTGGATTCCAGTGTTCACAGTGACTGGTTTCCAATGACAGGTTGGGTGCTTGGACAGAAACATGGCAAATGCACTATAATGTGGATAAATGTGAGGTTAGCCACTTTGGTGGCAAAAACAGGGAGGCAGATTATTATTTGATTGGCAATAGATTGGGAGAAGGGGGAGTGCAAAGAGACCTGGGTGTTCTTGTGCACCAGTCGCCGAAGGTAAGCATGCAGGTGCAGCAGGCGGTTAAGAAGGCAAATGGTATGTTGGTCTTCATAGCAAGAGGGTTCGAGTACAAGAACAAGGATGTCTTGCTGCTGTTGTACAGGGCCTTGGTGAGACCGCACCTTGAGTATTTTGTGCAGTTTTGATCACCTTACCTGAGGAAGGACGTTCTTGCCATGGAGGGAGTGCAGTGAAGATTCACCAGGCTGATACCTGGGATGGCAGGAATGAAATACGAGGAGAGATTGTGTCAATTGGGCGTATACTCACTGGAGTTTAGAAGATTGAGAGGGGATCTCATCGAAACCTATAAAATTCTGTCAGGTCTGGACAGACTAGATGCAGAAAGGATATTTCTGATGGCCGGTGAGTCCAGAACCAGGGGTCATAGTCTGAGGATAAGTGGTAAGCCTTTTAGGACTGAAATGAGGAGGAATTTCTTCACCCAGAGAGTGGTGAACCTGTGGAATTCTCTGCCACAGAGGGCGGTGGAGGCCAGTTCATTAAATATATTCAAGAAAGAGTTGGATATATTTCCTGAGGCTAAAGGGATCAAGGGATATGGGGGAAGGCAGGGACAGGGTACTGAATTTGGATGATCAGCCATGATCTCATTGAATGGTGGAGCTGGCTCGAAGGGCCAAATGGCCTACTCCTGCTCCTATCTTCTATGTTTCTATGTTTCACTGTTACTGGTTTCCAGTGCTCACACTTACTGGGTTCCAGTGTTCACTGTGCCTGATTTCCAGTTTTTACTGTTATTGGTTTCCAGGGTTCACATTTGCTGGTTTACTTTATTCATTGTTACTGGTTTCCAGTGTTAATTTTAATTGGATTCCGGTGTTCACTGTTGCTGGTTTCCAGTATTCCCTGTGACTGATTTCCAGTGTTCAATGTTACTGAATTCCAGTGTTCACTGTTATTGGTTTCCAGTGTTTTCAGTTTCTGGTTTCCAGTGTTCACAGTTGCTGGTTTCCAGTGTTAACTGCTATTAGATTCCAGTATTCACTGTGACTGATTTCCAGTGTTCACTTTGACTGATTTCCAAAGTTCACAGATATTGGTGTCCAGTGGTCACTGTTACTAGATTCCAGTATTCATTGTGACTGAGGTCCAAAGTTCACTTTAACTGCTTTCCATTGTTGTCTGTTGCTGATTTCCACTGTTCACTGTTACTGGTTTCCAGTGTTCACTGTGACTGAATTCTAGTGCTCACTCTTACTGTATTCCAGTGTTCACTCTTACTGCTTTCCAGTGTTCACTGTGACTGATTTACAGTGTTCAATGTTATTGGTTTCCAGTGTTTTCAGATGTTGGTTTCCTGTGTTCACGGTTACTGGTTTCCAGTGTTCACTGTTACTGGTTTCCAGTGTTCACTGTTAATGGTTTCCAGTGTTCAGTGTTGCTGGATTCTAATATTCACTGTGACTGTTTTCCAGTGTTCACTGTTCCTGGATTCCAGTGTTCACTTTTGCTGCTTTCCTGTGTTCACTGTGACTGATTTCCGGTGTTCACTGCTGCTGGTTTCCTGTGTTCACTGCTACTGGTTTCCAGCATTCGCTTTTATTAGATTTTATTGTTCATTGTTACTGGATTCAGGTGTTCACTGTTGCTGGTTTCCTGTGTACGCTGTGACTGATTTCCAGTGTGCACTGCTATTGGTGCCCTGTGTTCACTGTTACTGGATTCCAGTATTCATTGTGACCAATTTCCAGTGTTCACTGTTACTTGTTTACAATGTTCACTGATACTGAGTTCCAGTGTTCACTGTGACTTGTTTCCAGTGTTCACTGTTGCTGGTTTCCAGTGTTCACTTTTGCTGGTTTCCGGTGTTCACTGTTACTAGATTCCAGTATTCACTGTTGCTGGTTTCCAGTGTTCACGGTGGCAGGTTTCTAGTGTTCACTGTTGCACGTTTCCAGTGCTCACATTTACTGGTTTCCAGTGTTAACTGCTATGACATTCCAGTATTCATTGTGACTGTTTTCCATTGCTCACTCTGACAGGTTTCCAGTGTCCACAGTTATTGGTGTCCAGTGTTCACTGTTACTAGATTCTAGTATTCATTGTGGTGATTTCCAGTGTTCACTGTTACTGGTTTCCAGCGTTCACTGTTACTGTTTTCCAGTGTTCACTGTTACTCATTTCCAGTGTTCAGTGTGACTGATTTCCAGTTTTCACTGTTACTGGATTCCACTCTTCACTGTTATTAGTTTCCAGTTGTCACAGTTGCTGGTTTCCAGTGTTCACTGTTACTGGTTTCCTGTGTTCATGGTTACTGGCTTCCAGTGTTCACTGTTACTTGTTTCCAATGTTCACAGTAACTTGATTTTAGTATTCCTTGTTAATGGATTCCAGTGTTCACTATTACAGCTTTCGATTGTTCACTGCTACTGGTTTCTAGTGTTCAGTTACTGGTTTCCAGTGTTCACAGTTACTGGTTTCCAGTGTTAACTGCTACTAGATTCCAGTATTCACTGTGACTGATTTCCAGTGTTCACTTTGACTGATTTCCAATGTTCACAGTTAGTGGTGTCCAGTGTTCACTGTTACTAGATTCCAGTATTCATTGTGACTGATTTCCAATGTTCACTCTAAATGCTTTCCATTGTTGTCTGTTGCTGATTTCCAGTGTAACTCTTACTGGCTTCCAGTGTTCACTGTGACTGATTTCCAGTTTTTATTGTTATTGTTTTCCAGTATACACAGTTGCTGGTTTTCTTTGTTCATTGTTACTGGTTTCTGTTGTTTATTTTTATTGAATTCCAGTGCTCACTGTTGCGCATTTCCAATGTTCACTGTGACTGATTTCCAATGTTCACGGTTGCTGGTTTCCAGTGTTCACTGTAACTGAGTTCCAGTGTTCACTCTTACTGGTTTCCAGTGTTCACTGTGACTGATTTACAGTGTTTACTGTTGCTGTTTTCCAGTGTTCACTGTGACTGATTTCAAGTGTTCACTGTTACTGGTTTCCAGTGTATACTGTTACTGGTTCCCACGTTCGATGTTACTAGAATTTATTGTTCATTGTTACTGGATTCAGGTGTTCTCTGTTGCTGGTTTCCAGTGTTCACTGTGACTGATTTCCCGTGTTCACTGTTATTGGTGTCCAGTGTTCACTTTTACTGTTTTTCAGTGTTCAATGTCGCTGGTTTCCAGTGTTCAATATTATTGGTTTCCAGTGTTCACTGTTGCTGATTTCCAGTTTTCACTGTTGCTGGTTTCCAGTGTTCACTGTGTCTGATTTCAAGTGCTCAATGTTACTGGTTTCCAGTGCTCGCTGTTACTAGATTTTACTGTTCATTGTTACTGGATTCAGGTGTTCTCTGTTGCTGGTTTCCAGTGTTCACTGTGACTGCTTTCCAGTGTTCACTGTTATTGGTGTCCAGTGTTCACTTTTACAGTTTTTCAGTGTTCACTGTCGCTGGTTTCCAGTGTTCAATATTACTGGTTTCCAGTGTTCACTGTTGCTGATTTCCAGTTTTCACTGTTGCTGGTTTCCAGTATTCACTGTGTCTGATTTCAAGTGCTCAATGTTACTGGTTTCCAGTGTTCACTCTTACTGGTTTCCAGTGCTCACTGTTGCTGGTTTCCAGTGTTCACTGTTGCTGATTTCCAGTTTTCAGTGTTGCTGGTTTCCAGTATTCACTTTCGCTGGTATCCGGTGCTCACTGTTACTAGATTACCGTGTTCACTGTTGCTGGATTCCAGTATTCACTGTGCCTGATTTCCAGTGTTCAATGTTACTGGATTCCAGTGTTCACTGTTACTGGTTTCCAGTGAGCAATGTGACTGATTTCCAGTGTTCACTGTTATTGGGGTCCAGTGTTCACTCTTACTGTTTTCCAGAGTTCAATGTTACTGGTTTCCAGTGTTCGCTATCGCTGGATTTCAGTGTTCACTATTGCTGGTTTCCAGTGTTCACAGTTATTGTTGTTCAGTGTTCACTTTTATAGATTCCAGTTTTCACTGTTAGTGGTTCCAGTGTTCACTCTTACTGGTTTCCAGTGTTCATTGTTACTGTTTTTCAGTGTTCACAATAACTGGTATCCAGTGTCAACTGCTACTAGATTCCATTATTCATTGTGACTGATTTCCAATATTCACTGTAACTGCTTTACATTTTTGTCTGTTGCTGATTTCCAGTGTTCATTGTTACTGTTTTCCAGTGGTCACTGTGACTGAATTCCAGTTTTTACTGTTATTGGTTTCCAGTGTTCGCAGTTGCTGATTTTCTTTGTTCATTGTTACTGGTTTCCGTTGTTTATTTTTATTGAATTCCAGTGTTCACTGTTGCTTATTTCCAATGCTCACTGTGAATAATTTCCAGTGTTCAAGGTTGCTGGTTTCCTCTGTTCACTGTAACTGAATTCCATTGTTCAGTGTTACTGGATATCTGTGGTCACTGTTATTGGTTTCCAGTGTTTGCAGTTGCTGGTTTCCAGTGTTCACTCTTACTGGTTTCCTGTGCTCACTGTGACTGATTTCCAGAGTTCACTGTTAATGGATCCCAGTGTTCACTATTATTGGTTTCCAGTGTTCACTGTTACTGGTTTCAAGTGTTCACAGTTATTGGCGTTCAGTGTTCACATTTACTAGTTTCCAGTGTTCACAGTTATCGGTTTCCAATATTCACTGCTGCTGGTTTCCAGTGCTCATTGTGACTAATTACCCATGTACACTGTTCCTGGTTTCCAGTGTTCACTGCTTCTGGTATCCAGTCTTCACTGTTACTCGTACCCAGCTTTCGCTGTTTCTAGATTTTATTGTTCATTGTTAGTGGTTTCCAGTGTACTCTGTTGCTTGTTCCCAGTGTTAACTTTGACTGATTTCCATTGTTTACAGTTATAGGTGTCCAGAGTTCACTGTTACTGGTTTGCAGTGTTCACTGTCACTGGTTTCCAGTGTTCATTGTTGCTGGTTTCCGGTGTTCACCGTTACTAGTTTCCAGTGATCACACTGACTGATTTCCAGTGTTCACTCTTACTGGAATCCAGTGTTCACTGTGACTAATTTCGAGTGCTCACTGTTACTAATTTCCAGTGTTCACTGTGATTGATTTCCAGTGTTTACTGTTGTTGGATTCCAGCTTTCACTGTTGTTGGTTTCCAGTGTTCACTTTGATTGATTTCCAGTTTTCACATTTATTGGTGTCCAGTGTTAACCGCTATTAGATTCCAGTATTAACTGTGACTGATTTCCAGTGTTCATTTTGACTGATTTCCGGTGTTCACAGTTATTGGTGTGCCGTGTTCGCTGTTACTAGATTCCAGTATTTATTGTGACTGATTTCCAGTGTTCACGGTTATTGCTTTCCAGTGTTCACTCATACTGATTTCCAGTGTTCACTGTTAATGGTTTCCAGTGTTCACTGTTACTGCTTTCCAGTGTTCACTCTTATTGAGTTCTAGTCTTCACTGTGACTCATGTCCAGTTTTTATTGTTATTGGTTTCCAGCGTTCGCATTTGCTGGTTTTCTTTGTTCATTGTCACTGGTTTCCGGTTTTAATTTTTGTTGGATTTAAGTGTTCACTTTGATCATTTCCAATGTTCACTGTGACTGATTTCCAGTGTTCACTTTTGCTTGGTTCCAGTGTTCACTGTATCTGATTTCCAGTGTTCAATGTTGCGGGTTTCCAGTATTCACTGTGACTGATTTCCAGTGTTCAATGTTACTGGATTCCAGTGTTCACTGTGACTGATTTCCAGTGTTCACTGTTATTGAATTGCAGTGTTCACTGTTGCTCATTTCCAATGCTCACTGTGACTAATTTACAGTGTTCAAGGGTACTGGTTTCCTGTGTTCACTGTAACTGAATTCCATTGTTCACTGTTGCTGGATTCCTGTGGTCACTGTTATTGGTTTCCAGTGTTCGCAGTTGCTGGTTTCCAGTGTTCACTCTTACAGGTTTCCAGTGCTCACTGTGACTGATTTCCAGAGTTCACTGTTAATGGATCCCAGTGTTCACTGTTATTGGTTTCCAATGTTCACTGTTACTGGTTTCCAGTGTTCACAGTTATTGGCGCTCAGTGTTCACATTTACTAGATTCCAGTGTTCACAGTTATTGGTTTCCAATAGTCACTGCTGCTGGTTTGCAGTGCTCATTGAGACTAATTACCCATGTACGCTGTTCCTGGATTCCAGTTTTCACTCTTTCTGTTATCCAGTGTTCACTGTTACTGGTAACCAGCTTTCGCTGTTACTAGATTTTATTGTTCATTGCTAGTGGTTTCCAGTGTTCTCTGTTGCTTGTTTCCAGTGTTAACTTTGACTGATTTCCATTGTTCACTGTTATCAGTGTCCAGTGTTCACTGTTAGTGGTTTCCTGTGTTCACTGTCACTGGTTTCCAGTTTGCACTGTTACTGGTTTCCAGAGTTCAATATTACTGTTTTCCTGTGTTCACTGTGACTAATTTGAAGTGTTCACTGTTACTGGATTCCAGTGCTCACTGTTATTTGTGTCCATTGTTCACTGTTACTGGTTTCCCGTGTTCACTGTGACTGATATCCAGTGTTCACAGTTTATGTTATCCAGTGTTCACTGTTATAGGTACCCAGCTTTTGCTGTTACTAGAATTTATTGTTCATTGTTAGTGGTTTCCAATGTTCTGTGTTGCTTGTTTCCAGTGTTAACTTTGACTGATTTCCATTGTTCACTGTTATCGGTGTACAAAGTTCACTGTTACTGGTTTCCAGGGTTCACTGTCACTGGTTTCCAGTGTTCACTGTTGCTGCGTTCCCCTGTTAACTGTTGCTGCTTTCCAGTGTTCACTGTTGCTGCCTTCCACTGTTCACTGTTGCTGCTTTCCAGTGTTCACTGTTGCTGGTATCCAGTGCTCACTGTTACGGGCTTACAATGTTCACTGCTGCTGGTACTCCACTGTTCGACATTGCTGGTTTCCAGTGTTCACTGTTACTGATTTCCAGTGTTCACTGTTACTGGTTTCCAGTCTTCTCTGTTACTGGTTTCCAGTTTACCTGTAACTGGTTTCCAGTGTTCAATATTACTGTTTTCCTGTGTTCACTGTGACTAATTTGAAGTGTTCACTGTTACTGGATTCCAGTGCTCACTGTTATTTGTGTCCATTGTTCACTGTTACTGGTTTCCCGTGTTCACTGTTATTTGTGTCCATTGTTCACTGTTACTGGTTTCCCGTGTTCACTGTGACTGATATCCAGTGTTCACAGTTACTGGCTTCCAGTCTTTACTGTTACTGGTTTCTAGTGTTTGCTGTTCCTAGATTTATGTGTTCATTGTTACTGATTTCCAGTTTTCACTGTTACTGGTTTCCAGTGTTCACTGTGAGCGATATCCTGTGTTCACTGTTACTGGTTTCCAGTTTTCACTGTTACTGATTTCCACTGTTCACTTGTACTGGTTTCCAATGTTCACTGTTACTGGATTCCAGTGTTCATGTGGCTGATTTCCAGTTTTCACTGGTAATGGATTCCTGTGCTCGCAGTTGCTTGTTCTCTTTCTTCATTCTTACTGGTTTGCAGTGCTTACTGTTATTGGCTTCCAGTATTCATTGCTGCTGATTTCCAGTGTTCACCATTGCTGGTTTCCAGTGTTCACTGTTACTGGTTTCCAGTCTTCACTGTTACTGGTTTCCAGTTTTCACTGTTACCGGTTTCCAGTGTTCACTGCTACTGGATGCCAGTGCTCACTGTTATTTACTTCCAGTTTTCACTGTTACTGGTTTCCTGTGATCACTGTGACTGATATCCAATGTTCACAGTTATTGGTGTCCAGTGTTCACTGTTACTGGTTGCCAGTGTTCACTGTTACTGGCTTCTAGTGTTCACTGTGACTGATTTCCAGTGTTAACCGTTACTGGTTTCTAGTGTTCACTGTGACTGGATTCCAGTGTTCACTGTGAATGATTTGCAGTTTTAACTGTTAATGGCTTCCAGTTCTCGCAGTTGCTGGATTTCTTTGTTCATTGTTACTGGTTTCCAGTGTTTACTCTTATTGGCTTCCAGTGTTCCCTTTTGCTAGTGTCCAATGATCACTATGACTGACTTCCTGTGTTCACATTTGCTGGTTTCCAGTGTTCATTGCTATTGGCTTCTAGTGTTCACTGTCGCTGGTTCCAGTTTTCACTGTTGCTGATTTCCAGTGTTCATTGTTGCATGTTTCCAGTGTTCACTGTTACTGGTTTCCAGTGTTCACTGTTGCTGCCTTCCCCTGTTCACTGTTGCTGCTTTCCAGTGTTCACTGTTGCTGCCTTCCCCTGTTCACTGTTGCTGGTTTCCAGTGTTCACTGTTGCTGGTATCCAGTGCTCACTGTTGTTGGTTTACAGTGTTCACTGATACGGGCTTACAGTGTTCACTGCTTCTGGTTTTCAATGTTCACTGTTGCTGGTTTCCAGTGTTCACTGTTGCTGGTTTCCAGTATTCACTGTTGCTGCCTTCCAGTGCTCACTGTTGCTGCTTTCCAGTGTTGAATGTTGCTGGTATCCAGTGCTCACTGTTGTCGGTTTACTGTGTTCACTGTTACTGGCTTACAGTGTTCACATCTGCTGGTGTCCAGTGTTCACCTTTGCTGGTTTCCAGTGTTCACTGTGGCTGAATTCTAGTGTTCACTGTTGTGTGGTTTCCAGTGTTCACAGTTACTAGCTTCCAGTGTTTACTGTTACTGGTTTCTAGTGTTTGCTGTTCCTAGATTTTTGTGTTCATTCTTAATGATTTCCAGTGTTCACTGTTACTGGTTTCCAGTGCTCACTGTTGCTGGTTTCCAGTGTTCACAGTTACTGGCTTCCTGTGTTTACTGTTACTGGATTCCAGTGTTCGCTGTTACTAGATTATAGTGTTCATTGTTGCTGTTTTCCAGTCTTCACTGTTACTGGATTCCAGTGTTCATGGTTGCTTGTTTCCAGTTTTCACTGTTACTGGTTTCCAGTGTTCACTGTTACTGGTTTCCAGTCGTCACTGTTACTGATTTCCAGTGTTCACTGTTACTGCTTTCCAGTGTTCACTGTTACTGGGTTCCAGTGTTCACTGTGACTATTGTTCAGTTTTTACTGTTATTGGTTTCTAGTGTTCACATTCGCTTGTTTTCTTTGTTCATTGTTACTGGTTTCCTCTGTTAATTTTTATTGGATTCCAGTGTTCACTGCTGATCATTTCCAATGTTCACTGAGCTTGATATCCAGTGCTCACTTTTGCTTGGTGCCAGTGTTCACTGTATCTGATTTCCAGTGTTCACTGATGCTGGTTTCCAGTATTCACTGTGATTGATTTCCAGTGTTCAATCTTACTGGATTCCAGTGTTCACTTTTACTGGTTTCCAGTGGTCACTGTGACTGATTTCCAGTGTTCATTTTTATTGGTGTCCAGTGTTCACTCTTACTGGTTTGCAGAGTTCATTGTTACTGGTTTCCAGTGTTTGCTATCACTGGTTTCCAGTGTTCCCTGTTACTGGTTTCAAGTGTTCATAGTTATTGTTGTTCAGTGTTCACCTTTACTAGATTCCAGTGTTCACTGTTATTGGTTTCCAGTATTCACAGTTGCTGCTTTCCACTGCTCATTGTGACTGATTACCCGTGGACACTGTTCCTGGATTCCAGTGTTCACAGTTTATGTTATCCAGTGCTCATTGTTACTGGTACCCAGCTTTTGCTGTTACTAGATTTTATTGTTCATTGTTAGTGGTTTCCAGTGTTCTCTGTTGCTTGTTTCCAGTGTTAACTTTGACTGATTTCCATTGATCACTGTTATCGGTGTCAAAAGTTCACTGTTACTGGTTTCCAGTGTTCACTGTCACTGGTTTCCAGTGTTCACTGTTGCTGGTTTCCAGTGTTCACTGTTGCTGTCTTCCCCTGTTCACTGTTCCTGCTTTCCAGTGTTCACTTTTGCTGCCTTCCCCTGTTCACTGTTGCTGCTTTCCAGTGTTCACTGTTGCTGGTATCCAGTGCTAACTGTTGCTTGTTTACAGTGTTCACTGTTACGGGCTTACTGTTTTCACTGCTGCTGGTTTCCACTGTTCACCGTTGCTGGTTTCAAGTGTTCACTTTTGCTGGTTTCCAGTATTCACTGTTGCTGCCTTCCAGTGCTCACTGTTGCTGCTTTCCAGTGTTGAATGTTGCTGATATCCAGTGCTCACTTTTGTCGGTTTACTGTGTTCACTGTTACTGGCTTACAGTGTTCACTTCTGCTGGTTTCCAGTGTTCACTTTTGCTGGTTTCCAGTGTTCACTGTGGCTGAATTCTAGTGTTCACTGTTGTGTGGTTTCCAGTGTTCACAGTTACTGGCTTCCAGTGTTTACTGTTACTGGTTTCTAGTGTTTGCTGTTCCTAGATTTTTGTGTTCATTGTTACTGATTTCCAGTGTTCACTGTTACTGGTTTCCAGTGCTCACTGTTGCTGGTTTCCAGTGTTCACAGTTACTGGCTTCCTGTGTTTACTTTTACTGGATTCCAGTGTTCGCTGTTACTAGATTATAGTGTTCATGGTTGCTGCTTTCCAGTCTTCACTGTTACTGGATTCCAGTGTTCATGGTAGCTGGTTTCCAGTTTTCACTGTTACTGGATTCCAGTGTTCACTGTTACTGGTTTCCAGTCTTCTCTGTTACTGGTTTCCAGTTTACCTATAACTGGTTTCCAGTGTTCAATATTACTGTTTTCCTGTGTTCACTGTGACTAATTTGAAGTGTTCACTGTTACTGGATTCCAGTGCTCACTGTTATTTGTGTCCATTGTTCACTGTTACTGGTTTCCCATGTTCACTGTGACTGATATCCAATGTTCACAGTTATTGATGTCCAGTGTTCACTGTTGCTGGTTTCCAGTATTCACTGTTGCTGCCTTCCAGTACTCACTGTTGCTGCTTTCCAGTGTACAATTTTGCTGGTATCCAGTGCTCACTGTTGTTGGTTTACTGTGTTCACTGTTACTGGCTTACAGTGTTCACTGCTGCTGGTTTCCAGTGTTCACTTTTGCTGGTTTCCAGTGTTCACTGTGGCTGAATTCTAGTGTTCACAGTTGCTGGTTTCCAGTGTTCACAGTTACTGGCTTCCAGTCTTTACTGTTACTGGTTTCTAGTGTTTGCTGTTCCTAGATTTATGTGTTCATTGTTACTGATTTCCAGTTTTCACTGTTACTGGTTTCCAGTGCTCACTGTTGCTGGTTTCCAGTGTTCACAGTTACTGGCTTCCTGTGTTTACTGTTACTGGATTCCAGTGTTCGCTGTTACTAGATTTTAGTGTTCATGATTGCTGTTTTCCAGTCTTCGCTGTTACTGGATTCCAGTGTTCATGGTTGCTGTTTTCCAGTTTTCACTGTTACTGGTTTCCAGTGTTCACTGTTACTGATTTCCAGTGTTCACTGTTACTGGTTTCCAGTCTTCACTGTTACTGGTCTCCAGTGTTCACTGTTACTGATTTCCAGTGTTCACTGTTACTGGTTTCCAGTCTTCACTGTTACTGGTTTCCAGTTTTCACTGTTACTGGTTTCCAGTGTTCAATATTACTGTTTTCCTGTGTTCACTGTGACTAATTTGAAGTGTTCACTGTTACTGGATCCAGTGCTCACTGTTAATTGTGCCCATTGTTCACTGTTACTGGTTTCCCGTGTTCACTGTGACTGATATCCAATGTTCACAGTTATTGATGTCCAGTGTTCACTGTTGCTGGTTTCCAGTATTCACTGTTGCTGCCTTCCAGTACTCACTGTTGCTGCTTTCCAGTGTACAATTTTGCTGGTATCCAGTGCTCACTGTTGTTGGTTTACTGTGTTCACTGTTACTGGCTTACAGTGTTCACTGCTGCTGGTTTCCAGTGTTCACTTTTGCTGGTTTCCAGTGTTCACTGTGGCTGAATTCTAGTGTTCACAGTTGCTGGTTTCCAGTGTTCACAGTTACTGGCTTCCAGTCTTTACTGTTACTGGTTTCTAGTGTTTGCTGTTCCTAGATTTATGTGTTCATTTTTACTGATTTCCAGTTTTCACTGTTACTGGTTTCCAGTGCTCACTGTTGCTGGTTTCCAGTGTTCACAGTTACTGGCTTCCTGTGTTTACTGTTACTGGATTCCAGTGTTCGCTGTTACTAGATTTTAGTGTTCATGATTGCTGTTTTCCAGTCTTCGCTGTTACTGGATTCCAGTGTTCATGGTTGCTGTTTTCCAGTTTTCACTGTTACTGGTTTCCAGTGTTCACTGTTACTGATTTCCAGTGTTCACTGTTACTGGTTTCCAGTCTTCACTGTTACTGGTCTCCAGTGTTCACTGTTACTGATTTCCAGTGTTCACTGTTACTGGTTTCCAGTCTTCACTGTTACTGGTTTCCAGTTTTCACTGTTACTGGTTTCCAGTGTTCAATATTACTGTTTTCCTGTGTTCACTGTGACTAATTTGAAGTGTTCACTGTTACTGGATCCAGTGCTCACTGTTAATTGTGCCCATTGTTCACTGTTACTGGTTTCCCGTGTTCACTGTGACTGATAGTCACTGTTCACAGTTATTGGTGTCCAGTGTTCACTGTTACTGGTTACCAGTGTTCACTGTTAGTAATTTCCAGTGTTCACTGTGAATGATTTCCAGTGTTAACTGGTACTGGTTTCCAGTGTTCACTGTGAGCGATATCCTGTGTTCACTGTTACTGGTTTCCAGTTTTCACTGTTACTGATTTCCACTGTTCACTTGTACTGGTTTCCAATGTTCACTGTTACTGGATTCCAGTGTTCATGTGGCTGATTTCCAGTTTTCACTGGTAATGGATTCCTGTGCTCGCAGTTGCTTGTTATCTTTCTTCATTCTTACTGGTTTGCAGTGCTTACTGTTATTGGCTTCCAGTGTTCATTGCTGCTGATTTCCAGTGTTCACCATTGCTGGTTTCCAGTGTTCACTGTTGCTGGTTTCCAGTGTTCACTGTTACTGGTTTCCAGTCTTCACTGTTACTGGTTTCCAGTTTTCACTGTTACCGGTTTCCAGTGTTCACTGCTACTGGATGCCAGTGCTCACTGTTATTTACTTCCAGTTTTCACTGTTACTGGTTTCCTGTGATCACTGTGACTGATATCCAATGTTCACAGTTATTGGTGTCCAGTGTTCACTGTTACTGGTTGCCAGTGTTCACTGTTACTGGCTTCTAGTGTTCACTGTGACTGATTTCCAGTGTTAACTGTTACTGGTTTCTAGTGTTCACTGTGACTGGATTCCAGTGTTCACTGTGAATGATTTGCAGTTTTAACTGTTAATGGCTTCCAGTTCTCGCAGTTGCTGGATTTCTTTGTTCATTGTTACTGGTTTCCAGTGTTTACTCTTATTGGCTTCCAGTGTTCCCTTTTGCTAGTGTCCAATGATCACTATGACTGACTTCCTGTGTTCACATTTGCTGGTTTCCAGTGTTCATTGCTATTGGCTTCTAGTGTTCACTGTCGCTGGTTCCAGTTTTCACTGTTGCTGATTTCCAGTGTTCATTGTTGCATGTTTCCAGTGTTCACTGTTACTGGTTTCCAGTGTTCACTGTTGCTGCCTTCCCCTGTTCACTGTTGCTGCTTTCCAGTGTTCACTGTTGCTGCCTTCCCCTGTTCACTGTTGCTGGTTTCCAGTGTTCACTGTTGCTGGTATCCAGTGCTCACTGTTGTTGGTTTACAGTGTTCACTGATACGGGCTTACAGTGTTCACTGCTTCTGGTTTTCAATGTTCACTGTTGCTGGTTTCCAGTGTTCACTGTTGCTGGTTTCCAGTATTCACTGTTGCTGCCTTCCAGTGCTCACTGTTGCTGCTTTCCAGTGTTGAATGTTGCTGGTATCCAGTGCTCACTGTTGTCGGTTTACTGTGTTCACTGTTACTGGCTTACAGTGTTCACATCTGCTGGTGTCCAGTGTTCACCTTTGCTGGTTTCCAGTGTTCACTGTGGCTGAATTCTAGTGTTCACTGTTGTGTGGTTTCCAGTGTTCACAGTTACTGGCTTCCAGTGTTTACTGTTACTGGTTTCTAGTGTTTGCTGTTCCTAGATTTTTGTGTTCATTGTTACTGATTTCCAGTGTTCACTGTTACTGGTTTCCAGTGCTCACTGTTGCTGGTTTCCAGTGTTCACAGTTACTGGCTTCCTGTGTTTACTGTTACTGGATTCCAGTGTTCGCTGTTACTAGATTATAGTGTTCATGGTTGCTGCTTTCCAGTCTTCACTGTTACTGGATTCCAGTGTTCATGGTTGCTGGTTTCCAGTTTTCACTGTTACTGGATTCCAGTGTTCACTGTTACTGGTTTCCAGTCGTCACTGTTACTGATTTCCAGTGTTCACTGTTACTGCTTTCCAGTGTTCACTGTTACTGGGTTCCAGTGTTCACTGTGACTATTGTTCAGTTTTTACTGTTATTGGTTTCCAGTGTTCACATTCGCTTGTTTTCTTTGTTCATTGTTACTGGTTTCCTCTGTTAATTTTTATTGGATTCCAGTGTTCACTGCTGATCATTTCCAATGTTCACTGTGCTTGATATCCAGTGCTCACTTTTGCTTGGTGCCAGTGTTCACTCTATCTGATTTCCAGTGTTCACTGATGCTGGTTTCCAGTATTCACTGTGATTGATTTCCAGTGTTCAATGTTACTGGATTCCAGTGTTCACTTTTACTGGTTTCCAGTGGTCACTGTGACTGATTTCCTGTGTTCATTTTTATTGGTGTCCAGTGTTCACATTTACTGGTTTCCAGATTTCATTGTTACTGGTTTCCAGTGTTTGCTATCACTGGTTTCCAGTGTTCCCTGTTACTGGTTTCCAGTGTTCATAGTTATTGTTGTTCAGTGTTCACTTTTACTAGATTCCAGTGTTCACTGTTATTGGTTTCCAGTATTCATAGTTGCTGCTTTCCACTGCTCATTGTGACTGATTACCCGTGGACACTGTTCCTGGATTCCAGTGTTCACAGTTTATGTTATCCAGTGCTCACTGTTACTGGTACCCAGCTTTTGATGTTACTAGATTTTATTGTTCATTGTTAGTGGTTTCCAGTGTTCTCTGTTGCTTGTTCCCAGTGTAAACTTTGACTGATTTCCATTGATCACTGTTATCGGTGTCAAAAGTTCACTGTTACTGGTTTCCAGTGTTCACTGTCACTGGTTTCCAGTGTTCACTGTTGCTGCCTTCCCCTGTTCACTGATACTGCTTTCCAGTGTTCACTGTTGCTGCCTTCCCCTGTTCACTGTTGCTGCTTTCCAGTGTTCACTGTTGCTGGTATCCAGTGCTAACTGTTGCTTGTTTACAGTGTTCACTGTTACGGGCTTACTGTGTTCACTGCTGCTGGTATTCCACTGTTCGCCATTGCTGGTTTCCAGTGTTCACTGTTGCTGGTTTCCCGTATTCACTGTTGCTGCCTTCCAGTGCTCACTGTTGCTGCTTTCCAGTGTTCAATGTTGCTGGTATCCAGTGCACACAGTTGTTGGTTTACTGGTTTCACTGTTACTGGCTTACAGTGTTCACTTCTGCTGGTTTCCAGTGTTCACATTTGCTGGTTTCCAGTGTTCACTGTGACTGACTTCCTGAGTTCACTGTTAATGGATCCCAGTGTTCACTGCTTTGGTTTCCAATGTTCACTGTTACTAGTTTCCAGTGTTCACAGTTATTGGCGCTCAGTGTTCACATTTACTAGATTCCAGTGTTCACAGTTATTGGTTTCCAATAGTCACTGCTGCTGGTTTGCAGTGCTCATTGTGACTAACTACCCATGTACGCTGTCCCTGGATTCCAGTGTTCACTCTTTCTGTTATCCAGTGTTCACTGTTACTGGTAACCAGCTTTCGCTGTTACTAGATTTTATTGTTCATTGTTAGTGGTTTCCAGTGTTCTCTGTTGCTTGTTTCCAGAGTTAACCTTGACTGATTTCCATTGTTCACTGTTATCAGTGTCCAGTGTTCACTGTTAGTGGTTTCCAGTGTTCACTGTCACTGGTTTCCAGTTTTCACTGTTACTGGTTTCCAGTGTTCAATATTACTGTTTTCCTGTGTTCACTGTGACTAATTTGAAGTGTTCACTGTTACTGGATTCCAGTGCTCACTGTTATTTGTGTCCATTGTTCACTGTTACTGGTTTCCCGTGTTCACTGTGACTGATATCCAGTGTTCACAGTTTATGTTATCCAGTGTTCACTGTTATTGGTACCCAGCTTTTGCTGTTACTAGAATTTATTGTTCATTGTTAGTGGTTTCCAGTGTTCTCTGTTGCTTGTTTCCAATGTTAACTTTGACTGATTTCCATTGTTCACTGTTATCGGTGTCCAAAGTTCACTGTTACTGGTTTCCAGTGTTCACTGTCACTGGTTTCCAGTGTTCACTGTTGCTGCCTTCCCCTGTTAACTGTTGCTGCTTTCCAGTGTTCACTGTTGCTGCCTTCCCCTGTTCACTGTTGCTGCTTTCCAGTGTTCACTGTTGCTGGTATCCAGTGCTCACTGTTGTTGGTTTACAGTGTTCACTGTTACGGGCTTACAGTGTTCACTGCTGCTGGTATTCCACTGTTCGCCATTGCTGGTTTCCAGTGTTCACTGTTACTGATTTCCAGTGTTCAATTTTACTGGTTTCCAGTCTTCACTGTTACTGGTTTCCAGTTTTCACTGTTACTGGTTTCCAGTGTTCAATATTACTGTTTTCCTGTGTTCACTGTGACTAATTTGAAGTGTTCACTGTTACTGGATTCCTGTGCTCACTGTTATTTGTGTCCATTGTTCACTGTTACTGGCTTCCCGTGTTCACTGTGACTGATATCCAATGTTCACAGTTATTGGTGTCCAGTGTTCACTGTTACTGGTTTCCACTGTTCACTGTTGCTCGTTTCCAGTGTTCACTGTTGCTGGTTTCCAGTATTCACTGTTGCTGCCTTCCAGTACTCACTGTTGCTGCTTTCCAGTGTACAATTTTGCTGGTATCCAGTGCTCACTGTTGTTGGTTTACTGTGTTCACTGTTACTGGCTTACAGTGTTCACTGCTGCTGGTTTCCAGTGTTCACCTTTGCTGGTTTCCAGTGTTCACTGTGGCTGAATTCTAGTGTTCACAGTTGCTGGTTTCCAGTGTTCACAGTTACTGGCTTCCAGTCTTTAATGTTACTGGTTTCTAGTGTTTGCTGTTCCTAGATTTATGTGTTCATTGTTACTGATTTCCAGTTTTCACTGTTACTGGTTTCCAGTGCTCACTGTTGCTGGTTTCCAGTGTTCACAGTTACTGGCTTCCTGTGTTTACTGTTACTGGATTCCAGTGTTCGCTGTTACTAGATTTTAGTGTTCATTGTTGCTGTTTTCCAGTCTTCGCTGTTACTGGATTCCAGTGTTCATGGTTGCTGTTTTCCAGTTTTCACTGTTACTGGTTTCCAGTGTTCACTGTTACTGGTTTCCAGTGTTAACTTTGTCTGAATTCCATTGTTCGCTGTTATTGGTGTCCAGTGTTCACTGTTCGTGGTTTCCATTGTTCACTCTTACTGATTTCCAGTGTTCATTGTTACTGGTTTCCAGTGTTCACTGTGATTGATTTCCACTGTTCACCATTACTAGTTTCCAGTGATCACACTGACTGATTTCCAGTGTTCACTCTTACTGTATTCCAGTGTTCACTGTGACTAATTTCCAGTGCTCACTGTTATTACTTTCCAGTGTTCACTGTGATTGATTTCCAGTGTTTCCTGTTATTGGATTCCATTGTTCACTGTTAGTGGTTTCCAGTGTTCACTCTTACTGGTTTCCAGTGTTCATTGTTACTGGTTTCCAGTGTTCACTGTGATTGATTTCCAGTGTTCACTGTTGTTGGTGTCCAGTGTTCACAGTTACTGTTTTCCAGAGTTCACTGTTACTTGTTTCCATTGTTCACTGTCACTGGTTTCCAATGTTCACTGTTGCTTGTTTCCAGTGTTCACTGTTACTGCTTTCCAGTGTTCACAGTTATTGTTTCTCACTGTTCACTTTTACTAGATTCCAGTGTTCACTGTTATTGGTTTCCAGTATTCACTCTTACTGGTTTCCAGAGTTCATTTTTACTGGTATCCTGTGTTCGCTATCACTGGTTTCCAGTGTTCACTCTTGCTGGTTTCCAGTGTTCATTGATATTGTTGTTCAGTGTTCACTTTTACTAGATTCCAGTGTTCACTCTTATTGGATTCCAGTATTCACTGTTGCTGGTTTCCACTGCTCATTGTGACTGATTACCCGTGTAAACTGTTCCTGGATTCCAGTGTTCACAGTTTATGTTATCCAGTGTTCACTGTTACTGGTACCCAGCTTTTGCTGTTACTAGATTTTATTGTTCATTGTTACTGGATTCCAGTGTCCACTGTTGCTGGTTTCCAGTGTTAACTTTGTCTGAATTACATTGTTCGCTGTTATTGGTGTCCAGTGTTCACTGTTAGTGGTGTCCATTGTTCACTCTTACCGGTTTCCAGTGTTCATTGTTACTGGTTTCCAGTGTTCACTGTGATTGATTTCCAGTGTTCTCCGTTAATAATTTCCAGTGATCACACTGACTGATTTCCAGTGTTCACTCTTACTGTATTCCAGTGTTCACTGTGACTAATTTCCAGTGCTCACTGTTACTACATTCCAGTGTTCACTGTGATTGATTTCCAGTGTTTCCTGTTATTGGATTCCAGTGTTCACTGTTAGTGGTTTCCAGTGTTCACTCTTACTGGTTTCCAGTGTTCATTGTTACTGGTTTCCAGTGTTCACTGTGATTGATTTCCAGTGTTCGCTGTTGTTGGTGTCCAGTGTTCACAGTTACTGTTTTCCAGAGTTCACTGTTACTTGTTTCCAGTTTTCACTGTCACTGGTTTCCAGTGTTCACTGTTGCTGGTTTCCAGTGTTCACTGTTACTGCTTTCCAGTTTTCACAGTTATTGTTTCTCACTGTTCACTTTTACTAGATTCCAGTGTTCACTGTTATTGGTTTCCAGTATTCACTGTTGCTGGTTTCCAGTGCACATTGTGATTGATTACACGTGTAATCTGTTCCTGGATTCCTGTGTTCACAGTTTCTGTTATCCAGTATTCATTGTTACTGGTACGCAGCTTTTGCTGTTACTAGATTTTATTGTTCATTGTTGCTGGATTCCAGTGTTCTCTGTTGCTGGTTTCCAGTGTTAACTTTGACTGATTTTCATTGTTCACTGTTATTGCTGTCCAATGTTCACTGTTAGTGGCTTCCATTGTTCTCTCTTACTGGTCTCCAGTGTTCATTGTTACTGGTTTCCAGTGTTCACTGTGATTGATTTCCAGTGTTCACCGTTACTTGTTTCCAGTGATCACACTGACTGATTTCCAGTGTTCACTCTTACTGTATTCCAGTGTTCACTGTGACTAATTTCCAGTGCTCACTGTTACTACTATCCAGTGTTCACTGTGATTGATTTCCAGTGTTCACTGTTGGTGGTTTCCAGTGTTCACTTTGATTGACTTCCAGTGTTCACATTTATTGGTGTCCAGTGTTAACTGCTACTAGATTCCAGTATTAATTGTTTCTGATTTCCAGTGTTCACTGTTACTGGTTTCCAGTGTTCACTGTGACTGATTTCCAGTGTTCACTGTTATTGCTTTCCAGAGTTCAATGTTACTTACTTCCAGTGTTCACTGTTAATGGTTTCCAGTGTTCACTCTGACTGATGTCCAGTGTTCACTGTTACTGCTTTCCAGTGTTCACTCTTACTGGGTTCCAGTGTTCACTGTGACTCATGTCCAGTTTTTACTGTTATTGGTTTCCAGTGTTCGCATTTGCTGGTTTTCTTTGTTCATTGGTACTGGTTTCCTGTGTTAATTTTTATTGGATTCCAGTGTTCACTGTTGATCATTTCCAATGTTCACTGTGACTGATTTCCAGTGTTCACTATTGCTTGGTTCCAGTGTTCACTGTATCTGATTTCCAGTGTTCACTGTTGCTGGTTTCCAGTATTCACTGTGACCGATTTCAAGTGTTCAATGTTACTGGATTCCAGTGCTCACTGTTACTGGTTTCCAGTGTTCACTGTGACTAATTTCCAGTGTTCACTGTTATTGGTGTTCAGTCTTCACTGTTACTGGTTCCCAGAGTTCACTGTTACTGGTTTCCAGTGTTCACTGTTGCTGGTTTCCAGTGTTCACAGTTACTAGTTTCCAGTGACCACACTGACTGATTTCCATTGTTCACTCTTACTGGATTCCAATGTTCACTGTGACTAATTTCCAGGGCTCACTGTTACTAGTTTCCAGTGTTCACTGTGACTGATTTCCAGTGTTCACTGTTATTGGATTCCATTGTTCACTGTTGTTGGTTTCCAGTGTTCACTTTGACTGATTTCCAGTGTTCACATTTATTGGTGTCCAGTGTTAACTGCTGCTAGATTCCAGTTTTGACTGTGAATGATTTCCAGTGTTGATTTTGACTGATTTCCAGTGTTCACAGTTATTGGTGTACAGGGATCACTGTTACTAGATTCCAGTATTTATTTTGACTGATTTCCAGTGTTCATTGTTATTGCTTTCCAGTGTTCACTGTTACTGATTTCCAGTGTTCACTTTTACTGGTTTCCAGTGTTCACTGGGACTGATTTCCAGTGTTCACTGTTGCTGCTTTCCAGTGTTCACTCTTACTGGGTTCCAGTGTTCACTGTGACTGATTTCCAGTTTTTACTGTTATTGGTTTCCAGTGTTCACATTTGCTGGTTTTCTTTGTGCATTGTTACTTGCTTCCAATGTTAATTTTTATTGGATTCCAGTGTTCACTGTTGATCATTTCCAATGTTCACTGTGACTGATTTCCAGTGTTCACTGTTGCTGGTTTCCAGTATTCACTGTTGGTGGTTTCCAGTGTTCACTTTGATTGATTTCCATTGTTCACATTTGTTGGTGTCCAGTGTTAACTGCTACTAGATTCCAGTATTAATTGTTTCTGATTTCCAGTGTTCACTGTTACTGGTTTCCAGTGCTCACTGTTGCTGATTTCCAGTGTTCACTGTTTCTGGTTTCCAGTATTCACTGTGACCGATTTCAAGTGTTCAATGTTACTGGATTCCAGTGCTCACTGTTACTGGTTTCCAGTGTTCACTGTGACTGATTTCCAGTGTTCACTGTTATTGGTGTCCAGTCTTCACTGTTACTGGTTCCCAGAGTTCACTGTTACTGGTTTCCAGTGTTCACTGTTGCTGTTTTCCAGTGTTCACAGAAACTAGTTTCCAGTGACCACACTGACTGATTTCCAGTGTTCACTCTTACTGGATTCCAATGTTCACTGTGACTAATTTCCAGGGCTCACTGTTACTAGTTTCCAGTGTTCACTGTGACTGATTTCCAGTGTTCACTGTTATTGGATTCCATTGTTCACTGTTGTTGGTTTCCAGTGTTCACTTTGACTGATTTCCAGTGTTCACATTTATTGGTGTCCAGTGTTAACAGCTGCTAGATTCCAGTATTGACTGTGACTGATTTCCAGTGTTCATTTTGACTGATTTCCAGGTTTCACAGTTATTGGTGTACAGGGATCACTGTTACTAGATTCCAGTATTTATTGTGACTGATTTCCAGTGTTCATTGTTATTGCTTTCCAGTGTTCACTGTTACTGATTTCCAGTGTTCACTTTTACTGGTTTCCAGTGTTCACTGTGACTGATTTCCAGTGTTCACTGTTACTGCTTTCCAGTGTTCAATCTTACTGGTTTCCAGTGTTCACTGTGACTGATTTACAGTTTTTACTGTTATTGTTTTCCAGTGTACGCAGTTGCTGGTTTTCTTTGTTCATTGTTACTGGTTTCTGTTGTTTATTGTATTGAATTCCAGTGTTCACTGTTGCTCATTTCCAATGTTCACTGTGACTGGTTTCCAGTGTTCACGGTTGCTGGTTTCCTGTGTTCACTGTAACTGAATTCCATTATTCACTGTTACTGGATTCTAGTGTTCACTGTTATTGCTTTCCAGTGTTCACAGTTTCAGGTTTCCAGTGTTCACTGTTATTGGTTTCCAGTGTTCACTGTGACTGGTTTCCAGTGATCTCAGTTATTGGTGTTCAGTGTTCACTGTTACTAGATTCCAGTGTTTACTGTAATTGGATTCCAGTATTCACTGTTGCTGGTTTCCAGTGTTCATTGTGACTGATTACCCAAGTACACTGTTCCTGGATTCCAGTACGATAGCAAAATACTGCGGATGTTGGAAATCCAAAATAACAACAGAAAATGCTGGAAAAAATCAGAAATTCGAGTTGATGTTTCGGGTCGAACCGTTCTGCAAAACTTGGAAGAAAAGATAGATCAGAGGCAGGGCTGCAATCGGACAAAAGAATAAAAGAAACAAAAGAAGTAAAAAAGAGACAATTAAAGGTATTAGAAGCTAGACGAGATGGTAATAGGCTGAGATTAGATGTAAATTGTACTGGCAGGGCAAGTGATAGCTGCCAGGTGTGAGAGAGAAACAAAAGGAAAGGGGGGGGAGGAGTGGAAAAATTACAAGAAAAAATGAAATAGGGGCTGAGGTTATGATCTGAAATTGTTGAATTCGATATTGAGTCTGGAAGGCTGCAGAGTGCCTAATCGGAAGATGAGGTGCTGTTCTTCAAATTTACGTTGAGCTTCCGTGGAACAATACAAGAGGTCAAGGACGGTGAGGTCCGAGTGGGAATGGAGCAGTAAATTAAAATGACAGGCGAATGGAAGCTCGGGGTCACACTTACAGACTGAACGGAGGTGTTCCACAAAGCTGCGTTTGGTCTCCCCAATGTAGAGGAGACCGCATCGTGAGCAGTGAATGCAGTATACTAGATTGCGAGAAGTACAAGTAAATCACTGTTTCACCTGGAAGTGGTGTTTGGGGCCCTGGACAGTGGGAAGGGGGAGGTATAGGGGCAGGTGTTACATCTCCTCTGCTTGCACGGGAAGGTGCCAGGCGAAGGGGAAGGTCTGTTTGGGGTGATAGAGGAGTGGACTAGGGTGTCTTGGAGGGAGCAGTCCCTGCGGAATGCTGAAAGTGGAGGGGAGGGGAAGATACATTTGGTGGTGGGATCACTTTGGAGGTAGCGGAAATGCTGGAGGATGATCCGTTGAATGTGGAGGCTGGTGGGGTGAAAGGTGAGGACAAGGGGAACCCTATCGTGGTTCCGGGAGGGAGGGGCAGGGGTGAGGGCAGAAGTGTGGGAGATAGAACTGACACGGTCGAGGGCAGTGTCAATCAAGGTAGAGGGAAATCCTCGGTTGCGGAAAAAGGAAGACATGTCTGAAGCACTGGTGTGGAAGGTGGCATCGTCAGAGCAGATACGGCGGAGATGGAGAAACTGGGAGAATGGAATAGAGTCCTTACAGGAAGCGGTGTTGGAGGAAGTGTAGTCCAGGTAGCTGTGGGAGTCAGTGGGCTTGTAGTGAATATTGTTCGATAATCTATCCCCAGAGATGGAGATGGAGAAGTCGAGGAAGGGAAGGGAAGAATCAGAGATGGACCATGTGAAGGTGAGGGAAGGGTGGAAATTGGAGGCAAAGTGAATGAAATTGTCAAGTTCGGGACGAGAGCAGGAAACGGCTCCGATACAGTCATCAATGTATCGGAAAAAGAGGTGAGGGAGGGGACCCGAGTAGGACTGGAACAAAGATTGTTCCACATAGCCCACGAAAAGGCAGGCATAGCTAGGACCCATGCGGGTACCCATGGCAACACCTTTGATTTGGAGGAAATGAGTGGAGTTAAAGGAGCAGTTGTTCAATGTGAGAACAAGTTCAGCCAGGTGGAGGAGGGTGGTGGTGGATGGGGACGGGTCGGGCCTCTGTTCAAGGAAGAAGCGGAGCGCCCTCAGGCCATCCAGGTGGGGGATGGAGGTGTAGAGGGATTGTACGTCCATGGTGAAAAGGAAGCGGTTGGGGCCAGGAAACTGGAAACTGTTAAAGTGGCGGAGGGCGTCTGATGAGTCGCGGATGTAGGTGGGAAGAGACTGGACAAGGGGAGAAAGGATAGTCAAGATAGGAAGAGCTAAGTTCCGTGGGGCAAGAACAGGCTGAAACGATGGGTCTACCAGGCCAGTCCTGTTTCCAGCTTCTAATACCTTTTTTGTCTCTTTTTTACTTCTTTTGTTTCTTTTATTCTTTTGTCCGATCGCAGCCCTGCCTCCGATCTATCTTTTCTTTCCAGTTGTGAAGAAGGGTTCGACCCGAATCATCAACTCGAATTTCTGTCCACGGATGTTGCCTGACCTGTTGAGTTTTCCAGCATTTTCTGTTGTTATCCTAGATTCCAGTGTTCACTTTTTCTGGTATCCAGTGTTCACTGTTACTGGTACACAGCTGTCACTGTTACTAGGTTTTATTGTTCATTGTTACTGGATTCCCGTGTGCTCTGTTGCAGGTTTCCAGTGTTAATTTTGACTGATTTCCATTGTTCTTTGTGATCGTTGTCCAGTGTTCACTGTTACTGGTTTCCAGTGTTCACTGTGACTGATTTCCAGTGTTCACTGTTATTGGTGTCCAGTGTTCACTGTTACTGGTTTCCAGTGTTCATGGTTACTGGTTTCCAGTGTTCACTGTCACTGGTTTCCAGAATTCACTGTTGCTGGTTTCCAGTGTTCACCGTTACTGGTTTCCAGTGATCACTGTGACTGTTTTACAGTCTTCACTGCTACTGTAATCCAGTGCTCACAGTGACTAACTTCCAGTGCTCAATGTTACTGGTTTCCAGTGTTCACTGTGACTAATTTCCAGCGCACACGGTTACTGGTTTCCAGTGTTCACTGTGACTGATTTCTATTGTTCACTGTTATTGGATTCCAGTGTTCACTGTTGTTGTTTTCCATTGTTCACTGTGACGGATTTCCAGTTTTTACTGTTATTGTTTTCCAGTGTACACAGTTGCTGGTTTTCTTTATTCATTGTTACTGGTTCCTGTTGTTTATTGTTATTGAATTCCAGTGTTCACTGTTGCTCGTTTCCAATGTTCACTGTGACTGATTTCCAATGTTCACGGTTGCTGGTTTCCAGTGTTCACTGTAACTGAATTCCGTTGTTCACTCTTACTGGTTTCCAGTGTTCACTGTGACTGATTTCCAGTTTTTCCTGTTATTGTTTTCCAGTGTACACAGTTGCTGGTTTTCGTTGTTCATTGTTACTGGTTTCTGTTTTTTATTGTTATTGAAGTCCAGTGTTCACATCTGCTGGTCTCCAGTGTTCACTGTGACTGATTTCAACTGTTCACTGTTACTGCTATCCTGTGTTCACTGCTACTGGTTTCCAATGTTCGCTGTTACTAGATTTTATCGTTCATTTTTACTGGATTCAGGTGCTCACTGTTGCTGTTTTCCTGTGTTCCCTGTCATTGATTTCCAGTGTGCACTGCTATTGGTGTCCAGTGTTCACTGTTACTAGACCAGTATTCATTGTGACCGATTTCCAGTGTTCACTGATACTGGTTTCCAGTGCTCACAGTTACTGGTTTCCAGTGCTCACTGTTACTGAGTTCCAGTGTTCACTGTTACTGATTTCCAGTGTTCACTGTGACTCGTTTCCAGTGTTCACTGTTGCTGGTTTCTATTATTCACTGTGTCTGATTTCCCATGTTCACTGTTCCTGGATTCCAGTGTTCACTGTTGCTGGTGTCCTGTGTTCACTGTGACTGATTTCCACTGTTCACTGCTGTTGGTTCCCAATGTTCACTGTGACTGATTTCAACTGTTCACTGTTACTGCTTTCCTGTGTTCACTGCTACTGGTTTCCAGCATTTGCTATTACTAGATTTTATTGTTCATTGTTACTGGATTCAGGTGCTCACTGTTGCTGATTTCCTGTGTTCCCTGTGACTAATTTGCAGTGTGCACTGCTATTGATGTCCAGTGTTCACTTTTACTAGATTCCAGTATTCACTGTTACTGATTTCCAGAGTTCACTGTTACTGGTTTACAGTGTTCACTGTGACTCGTTTCCAGTGTTCACTGTTGCTGGATTACAGTGTTCACTTTTGCTGGTTTCCGGTGTTCACTGTTACTAGATTCCAGTATTCACTGTTGCATGGATTCCAGTGTTCACTGTGGCAGGTTCCTAGTGTTCACCGTTGCTGGTTTCCAGTGTTCACTTTTACTGGATTCTAGTATTCACAGTGACTGATTTCCATTGTTCACGTTTGCTGGATTCCAGTGTTCACTGTGACTGATTTCCAGTGTTCACAGTTATTGGTGTCCAGTGTTAACTGCTATGACATTCCAGTATTCATTGTGACTGTTTTCCAGTGTTCACTCTGACAGGTTTCCAGTGTGCACATTTGTTGGTGTCCAGTGTTCAGTGTTACTAGATTCTAGTATTCATTGTGACCGATTTCCAGTGTTCACTGTTACTGGTTTCCAGCGTTCACTGTTACTGTTTTCCAGTGTTCACTGTTACTGGATTCCACTCTTCACTGTTATTGGTTTCCAGTGTTCGCAGTAGCTGGTTTCCAGTGTTCACTGTTACTGGTTTCCTGTGTTCACGGTTACTGGCTTCCAGTGTTCACTGTTACTTGTTTCCAATGTTCACAGTAACTTGATTTTAGTGTTCCTTGTTAATGGATTCCAGTGTTCACTATTACTGCTTTCGATTGTTCACTGCTACTGGTTTCTAGTGTTCACGGTTACTGGTTTCCAGTGTTCACAGTTACTGGTTTCCAGTGTTAACTGCTACTAGATTCCAGTATTCACTGTGACTGATTTCCAGTGTTCACTCTTACTGGCTTCCAGTGTTCACTGTGACTGATTTCCAGTTTTTACTGTTATTGTTTTCCAGTGTACACAGCTGCTGGTTTTCTTTGTTCATTGTTACTGGTTTCTGTTGTTTATTGTTATTGAATTCCAGTGTTCACTGTTGCTCATTTCAAATGTTCACTGTGACTGATTTCCAGTGTTCACGGTTGCTGGTTTCCAGTGTTCACTGTAACTAAATTCCAGTGTTCACTCTTACTGGTTTCCTGTGTTCACTGTGACTGATTTACAGTGTTTACTGTTGCTGGTTTCCAGTGTTCACTGTGACTGATTTCAAGTGTTCACTGTTACTGGTTTCCAGTGTTTACTGTTACTGGGTTCCCACGTTCGATGTTACTAGATGTTATTGTTCATTGTTACTGGATTCAGGTGTTCTCTGTTGCTGGTTTCCAGTGTTCACTGTGGCTGATTTCCAGTGTTCACTGTATTGGTGTCCAGTGTTCACTTTTACTGTTTTTCAGTGTTCACTGTCGCTGGTTTCCAGTGCTCAATATTACTGGTTTCCAGTGTTCACTGTTGCTGATTTCCAGTTTTCACTGTTGCTGGATTCCAGTTTTCACTGTGTCTGATTTCAAGTGCTCAATGTTACTGGTTCCCAGTGTTCACTGTTACTGGTTTCCAGTGCTCGCTGTTACTAGATTTTATTGTTCATTGTTAGTGGATTCAGGAGTTCTCTGTTGCTGGTTTCCAGGGTTCACTGTGACTGATTTTCTTTGTTCACTGTTATTGTTGTCCAGTGTTCACTGTTACTGTTGTCCAGTGTTCACTGTCGCTGGTTTCCAGTGTTCACTCTTTCTGGTTTCCAGTGCTCACTGTTGCTGGTTTCCAGTGTTCACTGTTGCTGATTTCCAGTTTTCAGTGTTGCTGGTTTCCAGTGTTCACTTTTGCAGGTATCCGGTGTTCAATGTTACTAGATTACAGTGCTCACTGTTGCTGGTTTCCAGTATTCACTGTGACTGATTTCCAGTGTTCAATGTAACTGGATTCCAGTGTTCATTGTTACTGGTTTCCAGTGTTCAATGTGACTGATTTCCAGTGTTCACTGTTATTGGTGTCCAGTGTTCACACTTACTGTTTTCCAGAGTTCAATGTTACTGGTTTCTAGTGTTCACTATCACTGGTTTCCAGTGTTCACTATTGCTGGTTTCCAGTGTTCACAGTTATTGTTGTTCAGTATTCACTTTTCCTAGATTCCAGTGTTCACAGTTTGTGGTTTCCAGTGTTCACTCGTACTTGTTTCCAGTATTCATTGTTACTGTTTTCCAGTGTTAACAATAACTGGTTTCCAGTGTTAACTGCTACTAGAATCCAGTGTTCACTGTGACTGATTTCCAGTTTTCACTTTGACTGATTTCCAATGTTCACAGTTATTGGTCTCCAGTGTTCACTGTTACTAGATTCCAGGATTCATTGTGACTGATTTCCAATGTTCACTGTAACTGCTTTCCATTGCTGTCTGTTGCTGATTTCCAGTGTTCACTGTTACTGCTTTCCAGTGTTCACTGTGACTGATATCTAGTGCTCACTGTTACTGGTTTCCAGTGTTCACTCTTCCTGTTTTCCAGTGTTCACTGTGACTGAATTCCAGTTTTTACTGTTATTGGTTTCCAGTGTTCGCAGTTGCTGGTTTTCTTTGTTCATTGTTACTGGTTTCCAGTGTTTATTGTTATTGAATTCCAGTGTTCACTGTTGCACATTTCCAATGCTCACTGTGACTAATTTCCAGTGTTCATGGTTGCTGGTTTCCTGTGTTCACTGTAACTGAATTCCATTGTTCACTGTTACTGCATTCCTGTGGGCACTGTTATTGGTTTCCAGTGTTCGCCGATGCTGGTTTCCAGTGTTCACTCTTACTGGTTGCCAGTGCTCACTGTGACTGATTTCCAGAGATCACTGTTAAAGGATCCCAGTGTTCAATGTTATTGGTTCCCAGTGTTCACTGTTACTGGTTTCCAGTGATCACAGTTATTGGCGTTCAGTGTTCACATTTATTAGATTCCAGTGCTCACAATCATTGGTTTCCAATATTCACTGCTGCTGGTTTCCAGTGCTCATTGTGACTGATTACCAATGTACACTGTGCCTGGATTCCAGTGTTCACTGTTTCTGGTATCCAGTGTTCACTGTTACTGCTTTCCAGTGTTCACTGTGACTGATATCTAGTGCTCACTGTTACTGGTTTCCAGTGTTCACTCTTACTGTTTTCCAGTGTTCACTGTGACTGAATTCCAGTTTTTACTGTTATTGGTTTCCAGTGTTCGCAGTTGCTTGTTTTCTTTGTTCATTGTTACTGGTTTCCAGTGTTTATTGTTATTGAATTCCAGTGTTCACTGTTGCCCATTTCCAATGCTCACTTTGACTAATTTCCAGTGTTCAAGGTTGCTGGTTTCCTGTGTTCACTGTAACTGAATTCCATTGTTCTCTGTTACTGTATTCCTGTGGTCACTGTTATTGGTTTCCAGTGTTCGCAGTTGCTGGTTTTCAGTGTTCACTCTTACAGGTTTCCAGTGCTCACTGTGACTGGTTTCCAGAGATCACTGTTAAAGGATCCCAGTGTTCACTGTTATTGGTTTCCAGTGTTCAATCTTTCTGGTATCCAGTATTCACTGTTACTGGAACCCAGCTTTCGCTGTTACTAGATTTTATTGTTCATTGTTAGTGGTTTCCAGTGTTCTCTGTTGCTTGTTTCCAGTGTTAACTTTGACTGATTTCCATTGTTCACTGTTATCGGTGTCCAGAGCTCACTGTTACTGGTTTCCAGTGTTCACTGTCACTGGTTTCCAGTGCTCACTGTTGCTGGTTTCCACTGTTCACCGTTACTAGTTTCCAGTGATCACACTGACTAATTTCCAGTGTTCACTCTTACTGGAATCCAGTGTTCACTGTGACTAATTTCCAGTGCTCACCGTTACTACTTTCCAGTATTCACTGCGATTGATTTCCAGTGTTTACTGTTATTGGATTCCAGTGTTCACTGTTGTTGGTTTCCAGTGTTCACTTTGATTGATTTCCAGTGTTCACATTTATTGGTGTCCAGTGTTAACTGCTACTAGATTCCAGTATTAACTGTGACTGATTTCCAGTGTTAATTTTGACTGATTTCCGGTGTTCACTGTTATTGCTGTGCCGTGTTCGCTGTTAATAGATTCCAGTATTTATTGTGACCGATTTCCAGTGTTCACTGTTATTGCTTTCCAGTGTTCACTTTTACTGATTTCCAGAGTTCACTGTTAATGGTTTCCAGTGTTCACTGTTACTGCTTTCCAGTGTTCACTCTTATTGGGTTCCAGTGTTCACTGTGACTCATGTCCAGTTTTTACTGTTATTGGTTTCCAGTGTTCGCATTTGCTGGTTTTCTTTGTTCATTGTCACTGGTTTCCCGTGTTAATTTTTTTTGGTTCCAGTGTTCACTGTTGATCATTTCCAATGCTCACTGTGACTGATTTCCAGTGTTCACTTCTGCTTGGCTCCAGTGTTCACTGTATCTGATTTCCAGTGTTAAATGTTGGTGGTTTCCAGTATTCACTTTGACTGATTTCCAGTGTTCAATGTTACTGGATTCCAGTTTTCACTGTTACTGGTTTCCAGAGTTCACTGTTACTGGTTTCCAGTGTTCACTTTTGCTGGTTTCCAGTGTTCACTATTTCTGGTTTCCAGTGTTCATCATTACTAGTTTCCAATGATCACACTGAATGATTTCCAGTGTTCACTCTTACTGGATTCCACTGTTCACTGTGACTAATTTGCAGTGCTCACTGTTACTAGTTTCCTGTGATCACTGTGACTGATTTCCAGTGATCACTGTTATTGGATTCCAGTGTTCACTGTTGTTGGTTTCCAGTGTTCACTTTGACTGATTTCCAGTGTTCACATTTATTGGTGTCCAGTGTTAACTGCTACTAGATTCCAGTATTGACTGTGATTGATTTCCAGTGTTCATTTTGACTGATCACCAGTGTTCACAATTATTGGTGTACAGTGTTCACTGTTACTGATTTGCAGTGTTCACTGTTATTGTTTTCCAGTGTTCACTGTGACTGATTTCCAGTGTTCACTGTTACTGCTTTCCAGTGTTCACTCTTACTGGGTTCCAGTTTTCAGCATGACTGATGTCCAGTTTTTACTGTTATTGGTTTCCAGTGTTCGCATTTGCTGGTTTTCTTTGTTCATTGTTACTGGTTTCCCGTGTTACTTTTTGTTGGTTTCCAGTTTTCACTGTTGATCATTTCCAATGTTCACTGTGACTGATTTCCAGTGTTCAATTTTGCTTGGTTCCAGTGTTCTCTGTATCTGATTTCCAGTGTTTAATGTTGCTGGTTTCCAGTATTCACTGTGACAGATTTCCAGTGTTCAATGTTACTGGATTCCAGTGTTCACTGTTAATGGTTTCCAATGTTCACTGTTACTGGTTTCCAGAGTTCACTGTTACTGGTTTCCAGTGTTCAGTTTTGCTGGTTTCCAGTGTTCACTGTTTCTGGCTTACAGTATTCATCGTTACTAGTTTCCAGTGATCACACTGACTGATTTCCATTGTTCACTCTTACTGGATTCCACTGTTCACTGTGACTAATTTCCAGTGGTCACTGTTACTAGCTTCCAGTGTTCACTGTGACTGATTTCCAGTGTTCACATTTATTGGTGTCCAGTGTTAACTGCAGCTAGATTCCAGTATTGACTGTGACTGATTTCCAGTGTTCAGAATTATTGGTGTACAGTGTTCACTGTTGCTGATTTGCAGTGTTCACTGTTATTGGTTTCCAGTGTTCGATGTGACTGATTTCCAGTGTTCACTGTTATTGCTTTCCAGTGTTCACTGTTACTGATTACCAGTGTTCACTGTTAATGGTCTCCAGTGTTCACTGTGACTGATTTGCAGTGTTCACTGTTATTGGTTTCCAGTGTTCAATGTGACTGATTTCCAGTGTTCACTGTTATTGCTTTCCAGTGTTCACTGTTACTGATTTCCAGTATTCACTGTTACTGCTTTCCAGTGTTCACTCTTACTGGTTTCCAGTGTTGACTGTGACTCATGTCCAGTTTTTACTGTTATTGGCTCCCAGTGTTCACATTTGCTGGTTTTCTTTGTTCATAGTTACTCATTTCCAGTGATAATTATTATTGGATTCCAGTGTTCACTGTTGATCGTTTCCAATTATCACTGTGACTGATTTCCAGTGTTCACTTTTGCTTGGTTCCAGTTTTCACTGTATCTGATTTCCATTGTTCACTGTTGCTGATTTCCAGTATTCACTGTGACTGATTTCCAGTATTCAATGTTACTGGATTCCAGTGTTCAATGTTACTGGATTCCAATGTTCACTGTGACTGTTTCCAGTGTTCACTGTTATTGGTGCCCAGTGCTCACTGTTACTGGTTTCCAGAGTTCACTGTTACTGGCTTCCAGTGTCCACTATCACTGATTTCCTGTGTTCACTGTTGCTGATTTCCAGTGTTCACTGTAACTGAATTTCATTGTTCACTGTTACTGAATTCCTGGGTAATTGTTAATGCTTTCCAGTGTTCGCAGTTGCTGGTTTCCAGTGTTCACACTTACTGGTTTCCAATGCTCACTGTGACTGATTTCCAGTGTTCACTGTTAGTGGATTGCAGTGTTCACTGTTATTGGTTTCCAGTGTTCACTGTTACTGGTTTCCAGTGTTCACTGTTATTGGTGGTCAGTGTTCACTTTTACTAGATTCCAGTGTTCACTGTTATTGGTTTCCAGTATTCACTGTTGCTCGGTTCCAGTGTTCACTGTGACTGATTTCCAGTGTTCACTGTTATTGCTTCCCAGTGTTCAATCTTACTGGGTTCCAGTTTTCACTGTGACTGATTTCCAGTGTTCACATTTATTGGTGTCCAGTGTTAACTGCTACTAGATTCCAGTATTGACTGTGACTGATTTCCAGTGTTCACTTTGACTGATTTCCAGTGTTCACAATTATTGGTGTACAGTGTTCACTGTTACTGTTTTGCAGTGTTCAATGTTATTGGTTGCCAGTGTTCGATGTGACTGATTTCCAGTGTTCACTGCTATTGCTTTCCAGTGTTCACTGTTACTGATTTCCAGTGTTCACTGTCAATTGTTTCCAATGTTCACTGTGACTGATTTGCAGTATTCACTGTTACTGCTTTCCAGTGTTCACTCTTACTGGGTTCCAGTGTTGACTGAGACTCATGTCCAGTTTTTACAGTTATTGGTTCCCAGTGTTTGCAATTTCTGGTTTTTCTTTGTTCATTGTTACTCGTTTCCAGTGATTAGTATTATTGGATTCCAGTGTTCACTGTTGATCGTTTCCAATGTTCACTGTGACTGATTTCCAGTGTTCACTTTTGCTTGGTTCCAGTTTTCACTGTATCTGATTTCCATTGTTCACTGTTGCTGGGTTCCAGTATTCACTGTGACTGATTTCCAGTATTCAATTTTACTGGATTCCAGTGTTCACTGTTGCTGGTTTCCAATGTTCACTGTGATTGTTTCCAGTGTTCATTGTTCTTGGTGTCCAGTGTTCACTGTTACTGGTTTCCAGAGTTCACTGTTACTGGCTTCCAGTGTCCACTATCACTGATTTACAGTGTTCACTGTTGCTGATTTCCAGTGTTCACTGTAACTGAATTCCATTGTTCACTGTTACTGGATTCCTGGGTAACTGTTATTGCTTTCCACTGTTCGCAGTTGCTGGTTTCCAGTGTTCACACTTACTGGTTTCCAGTGCTCACTGTGACTGATTTCCAGTGTTCACTGTTAGTGAATTGCAGTGTTCACTGATATTGGTTTCCAGTGTTCACTGTTACTGGTTTCCAGTGTTCACAGTTATTGGTGGTCAGTGTACACTTTTACTAGATTCCAGTGTTCACTGTTATTGGTTTCCAGTATTCACTGTTGCTCGGTTCCAGTGGTCACTGTGACTGATTTCCAGTGTTCACTGTTACTGCTTTCCTGTGTTCACTCTTACTGTGTTCCAGTTTTCACAGTGACTGAGGTCCAGTTTTTACTGTTATTGTTTTCCAGTGTTCGCATTTGCTAGTTTTCTTTGTTCATTCTTACTGGTTTCCAGTGTTAATTTTTTATTGGATTCCAGTGTTCACTGTTGATCGTTTCCAATGTTCACTCTGACTGATTTCCAGTGTTCACTTTTCCCTGGTTCCAGTGTTCACTGCATCTGATTGCCAGTGTTCACTTTTGCTGTTTGCCAGTATTCGCTGTGACTGATTTCCAATGTTCAATGTTACTGGATTCCAGTGTTCACTGTTACTGGTTTCCAGTGTTCACTGTGACTGATTTCCAGTGTTCAAAGTTATTGGTGTCCAGTGTTCACTGTTACTGGTTTCCAGAGTTCACTGTTACTGGTTTCCAGTGTTCACTATCACAGGTTTCCAGTGTTCACTGTTGCTGGTGTCCAGTGTTCAGTTACTAATTTCCAGTGCTCACTGTTAATAGTTTCCAGATTTTAGTGTGACTGAATTGCAGTGATCACTGTTACTGGATTCCAGTTTTCACTTTTGTTGGTTTCCAGTGTTCGCTTTGAAAGATTTCCAGTGTTCATATTTATTGGTGTACAGTGTTCACTGTTGCTAGATTCCAGTATTTATTGTGACTGGTTTCCAGTGTTCACTGTTACTGCTTTCCACTTTTCACTGTTACTGATATCCAGTGTTCAGTGTTACTGGATTCCAGTGTTCACAGTGACTGGTTTCCAATGACAGGTTGGGTGCTTGGACAGAAACATGGCAAATGCACTATAATGTGGATAAATGTGAGGTTAGCCACTTTGGTGGCAAAAACAGGGAGGCAGATTATTATTTGATTGGCAATAGATTGGGAGAAGGGGGAGTGCAAAGAGACCTGGGTGTTCTTGTGCACCAGTCGCCGAAGGTAAGCATGCAGGTGCAGCAGGCGGTTAAGAAGGCAAATGGTATGTTGGTCTTCATAGCAAGAGGGTTCGAGTACAAGAACAAGGATGTCTTGCTGCTGTTGTACAGGGCCTTGGTGAGACCGCACCTTGAGTATTTTGTGCAGTTTTGATCACCTTACCTGAGGAAGGACGTTCTTGCCATGGAGGGAGTGCAGTGAAGATTCACCAGGCTGATACCTGGGATGGCAGGAATGAAATACGAGGAGAGATTGTGTCAATTGGGCGTATACTCACTGGAGTTTAGAAGATTGAGAGGGGATCTCATCGAAACCTATAAAATTCTGTCAGGTCTGGACAGACTAGATGCAGAAAGGATATTTCTGATGGCCGGTGAGTCCAGAACCAGGGGTCATAGTCTGAGGATAAGTGGTAAGCCTTTTAGGACTGAAATGAGGAGGAATTTCTTCACCCAGAGAGTGGTGAACCTGTGGAATTCTCTGCCACAGAGGGCGGTGGAGGCCAGTTCATTAAATATATTCAAGAAAGAGTTGGATATATTTCCTGAGGCTAAAGGGATCAAGGGATATGGGGGAAGGCAGGGACAGGGTACTGAATTTGGATGATCAGCCATGATCTCATTGAATGGTGGAGCTGGCTCGAAGGGCCAAATGGCCTACTCCTGCTCCTATCTTCTATGTTTCTATGTTTCACTGTTACTGGTTTCCAGTGCTCACACTTACTGGGTTCCAGTGTTCACTGTGCCTGATTTCCAGTTTTTACTGTTATTGGTTTCCAGGGTTCACATTTGCTGGTTTACTTTATTCATTGTTACTGGTTTCCAGTGTTAATTTTAATTGGATTCCGGTGTTCACTGTTGCTGGTTTCCAGTATTCCCTGTGACTGATTTCCAGTGTTCAATGTTACTGAATTCCAGTGTTCACTGTTATTGGTTTCCAGTGTTTTCAGTTTCTGGTTTCCAGTGTTCACAGTTGCTGGTTTCCAGTGTTAACTGCTATTAGATTCCAGTATTCACTGTGACTGATTTCCAGTGTTCACTTTGACTGATTTCCAAAGTTCACAGATATTGGTGTCCAGTGGTCACTGTTACTAGATTCCAGTATTCATTGTGACTGAGGTCCAAAGTTCACTTTAACTGCTTTCCATTGTTGTCTGTTGCTGATTTCCACTGTTCACTGTTACTGGTTTCCAGTGTTCACTGTGACTGAATTCTAGTGCTCACTCTTACTGTATTCCAGTGTTCACTCTTACTGCTTTCCAGTGTTCACTGTGACTGATTTACAGTGTTCAATGTTATTGGTTTCCAGTGTTTTCAGATGTTGGTTTCCTGTGTTCACGGTTACTGGTTTCCAGTGTTCACTGTTACTGGTTTCCAGTGTTCACTGTTAATGGTTTCCAGTGTTCAGTGTTGCTGGATTCTAATATTCACTGTGACTGTTTTCCAGTGTTCACTGTTCCTGGATTCCAGTGTTCACTTTTGCTGCTTTCCTGTGTTCACTGTGACTGATTTCCGGTGTTCACTGCTGCTGGTTTCCTGTGTTCACTGCTACTGGTTTCCAGCATTCGCTTTTATTAGATTTTATTGTTCATTGTTACTGGATTCAGGTGTTCACTGTTGCTGGTTTCCTGTGTACGCTGTGACTGATTTCCAGTGTGCACTGCTATTGGTGCCCTGTGTTCACTGTTACTAGATTCCAGTATTCATTGTGACCAATTTCCAGTGTTCACTGTTACTTGTTTACAATGTTCACTGATACTGAGTTCCAGTGTTCACTGTGACTTGTTTCCAGTGTTCACTGTTGCTGGTTTCCAGTGTTCACTTTTGCTGGTTTCCGGTGTTCACTGTTACTAGATTCCAGTATTCACTGTTGCTGGTTTCCAGTGTTCACGGTGGCAGGTTTCTAGTGTTCACTGTTGCACGTTTCCAGTGCTCACATTTACTGGTTTCCAGTGTTAACTGCTATGACATTCCAGTATTCATTGTGACTGTTTTCGATTGCTCACTCTGACAGGTTTCCAGTGTCCACAGTTATTGGTGTCCAGTGTTCACTGTTACTAGATTCTAGTATTCATTGTGGTGATTTCCAGTGTTCACTGTTACTGGTTTCCAGCGTTCACTGTTACTGTTTTCCAGTGTTCACTGTTACTCATTTCCAGTGTTCAGTGTGACTGATTTCCAGTTTTCACTGTTACTGGATTCCACTCTTCACTGTTATTAGTTTCCAGTTGTCACAGTTGCTGGTTTCCAGTGTTCACTGTTACTGGTTTCCTGTGTTCATGGTTACTGGCTTCCAGTGTTCACTGTTACTTGTTTCCAATGTTCACAGTAACTTGATTTTAGTATTCCTTGTTAATGGATTCCAGTGTTCACTATTACAGCTTTCGATTGTTCACTGCTACTGGTTTCTAGTGTTCAGTTACTGGTTTCCAGTGTTCACAGTTACTGGTTTCCAGTGTTAACTGCTACTAGATTCCAGTATTCACTGTGACTGATTTCCAGTGTTCACTTTGACTGATTTCCAATGTTCACAGTTAGTGGTGTCCAGTGTTCACTGTTACTAGATTCCAGTATTCATTGTGACTGATTTCCAATGTTCACTCTAAATGCTTTCCATTGTTGTCTGTTGCTGATTTCCAGTGTAACTCTTACTGGCTTCCAGTGTTCACTGTGACTGATTTCCAGTTTTTATTGTTATTGTTTTCCAGTATACACAGTTGCTGGTTTTCTTTGTTCATTGTTACTGGTTTCTGTTGTTTATTTTTATTGAATTCCAGTGCTCACTGTTGCGCATTTCCAATGTTCACTGTGACTGATTTCCAATGTTCACGGTTGCTGGTTTCCAGTGTTCACTGTAACTGAGTTCCAGTGTTCACTCTTACTGGTTTCCAGTGTTCACTGTGACTGATTTACAGTGTTTACTGTTGCTGTTTTCCAGTGTTCACTGTGACTGATTTCAAGTGTTCACTGTTACTGGTTTCCAGTGTATACTGTTACTGGTTCCCACGTTCGATGTTACTAGAATTTATTGTTCATTGTTACTGGATTCAGGTGTTCTCTGTTGCTGGTTTCCAGTGTTCACTGTGACTGATTTCCCGTGTTCACTGTTATTGGTGTCCAGTGTTCACTTTTACTGTTTTTCAGTGTTCAATGTCGCTGGTTTCCAGTGTTCAATATTATTGGTTTCCAGTGTTCACTGTTGCTGATTTCCAGTTTTCACTGTTGCTGGTTTCCAGTGTTCACTGTGTCTGATTTCAAGTGCTCAATGTTACTGGTTTCCAGTGCTCGCTGTTACTAGATTTTACTGTTCATTGTTACTGGATTCAGGTGTTCTCTGTTGCTGGTTTCCAGTGTTCACTGTGACTGCTTTCCAGTGTTCACTGTTATTGGTGTCCAGTGTTCACTTTTACAGTTTTTCAGTGTTCACTGTCGCTGGTTTCCAGTGTTCAATATTACTGGTTTCCAGTGTTCACTGTTGCTGATTTCCAGTTTTCACTGTTGCTGGTTTCCAGTATTCACTGTGTCTGATTTCAAGTGCTCAATGTTACTGGTTTCCAGTGTTCACTCTTACTGGTTTCCAGTGCTCACTGTTGCTGGTTTCCAGTGTTCACTGTTGCTGATTTCCAGTTTTCAGTGTTGCTGGTTTCCAGTATTCACTTTCGCTGGTATCCGGTGCTCACTGTTACTAGATTTCCGTGTTCACTGTTGCTGGATTCCAGTATTCACTGTGCCTGATTTCCAGTGTTCAATGTTACTGGATTCCAGTGTTCACTGTTACTGGTTTCCAGTGAGCAATGTGACTGATTTCCAGTGTTCACTGTTATTGGGGTCCAGTGTTCACTCTTACTGTTTTCCAGAGTTCAATGTTACTGGTTTCCAGTGTTCGCTATCGCTGGATTTCAGTGTTCACTATTGCTGGTTTCCAGTGTTCACAGTTATTGTTGTTCAGTGTTCACTTTTATAGATTCCAGTTTTCACTGTTAGTGGTTCCAGTGTTCACTCTTACTGGTTTCCAGTGTTCATTGTTACTGTTTTTCAGTGTTCACAATAACTGGTATCCAGTGTCAACTGCTACTAGATTCCATTATTCATTGTGACTGATTTCCAATATTCACTGTAACTGCTTTACATTTTTGTCTGTTGCTGATTTCCAGTGTTCATTGTTACTGTTTTCCAGTGTTCACTGTGACTGAATTCCAGTTTTTACTGTTATTGGTTTCCAGTGTTCGCAGTTGCTGATTTTCTTTGTTCATTGTTACTGGTTTCCGTTGTTTATTTTTATTGAATTCCAGTGTTCACTGTTGCTTATTTCCAATGCTCACTGTGAATAATTTCCAGTGTTCAAGGTTGCTGGTTTCCTCTGTTCACTGTAACTGAATTCCATTGTTCAGTGTTACTGGATATCTGTGGTCACTGTTATTGGTTTCCAGTGTTTGCAGTTGCTGGTTTCCAGTGTTCACTCTTACTGGTTTCCTGTGCTCACTGTGACTGATTTCCAGAGTTCACTGTTAATGGATCCCAGTGTTCACTATTATTGGTTTCCAGTGTTCACTGTTACTGGTTTCAAGTGTTCACAGTTATTGGCGTTCAGTGTTCACATTTACTAGTTTCCAGTGTTCACAGTTATCGGTTTCCAATATTCACTGCTGCTGGTTTCCAGTGCTCATTGTGACTAATTACCCATGTACACTGTTCCTGGTTTCCAGTGTTCACTGCTTCTGGTATCCAGTCTTCACTGTTACTCGTACCCAGCTTTCGCTGTTTCTAGATTTTATTGTTCATTGTTAGTGGTTTCCAGTGTACTCTGTTGCTTGTTCCCAGTGTTAACTTTGACTGATTTCCATTGTTTACAGTTATAGGTGTCCAGAGTTCACTGTTACTGGTTTGCAGTGTTCACTGTCACTGGTTTCCAGTGTTCATTGTTGCTGGTTTCCGGTGTTCACCGTTACTAGTTTCCAGTGATCACACTGACTGATTTCCAGTGTTCACTCTTACTGGAATCCAGTGTTCACTGTGACTAATTTCGAGTGCTCACTGTTACTAATTTCCAGTGTTCACTGTGATTGATTTCCAGTGTTTACTGTTGTTGGATTCCAGCTTTCACTGTTGTTGGTTTCCAGTGTTCACTTTGATTGATTTCCAGTTTTCACATTT